>NC_090072.1:2155355-2177855 GCF_038355195.1 Osmerus mordax | reverse complement strand
AATGCTAATAAATTAATGAGTACAAGATTGACTGATGGAATGATTGAATTAATGAATGAATACATTATTACGAATAATCACCTTGCTCCGTGTTGCTGCAGTCCGGTGTCTCAGCCCCGCCCATCCCACCGCCCCCTGAGCCATCGCTGATTGGGTCACTGCGGTGGACGCTCTCCCGGGAACCGAAACGAACGCGCCCGCTTGAGCGGGAGCTGATGTCAGGTGACGTGTCCGAGAGCCCTGGTAGGTCCTCCGCCTTGGTGGGCGTGACGGTGAACCGCACTGACGCCATGACGACTCGAGGGTGGGGGAGATTCCGGGAGTTTTAGGAGGAATGGAGGGAGGGCTGGCTAGCTAGCTTATGCTAAATGTAGCTAACTTTCAGGTGGCTGTGAGCAGATGGCTAGACTGTGGTCTGCACGTATCCATTGAATTTAGCTGGTTTCTATTATCACGGGAGGGTTAAGATAGTCGGATATCGGTCTGACGATAGGATGTCTTCGATTTAGCAGTTTTACATTAACTGTGATTTTCGTAAACACTTACTTTAGCTGTCTTGAGTAGGAAACTGCATATAAAGAAAAGATTATGTAGAGATTAAAATATATATTCACTGTTTTCCCTTGGATATAGTTGAGTAGGAACCAAACAGAGCTGGTTTTGGTGCTGGTGGTTGACATGCACTCTCACACGTTAACTGTTGCTTTGCTAACTGCCTTATAATAACAGGTAGTTACTGTGTACATTCCAGGTTAAACTAGGCTTGCGTCTTGTCTGTTATATGCCGCTTTTAAAGATGTGATAACCTTTAGGAGAATGCTGTCTTGCCAGTGACAAATGGGGTCATTACACAAAGGTGTACAGGTAAGGTAACTGAAAAAGAGGAGGGGAGAGGAGAAGAAATGCCATGCATCAGACACTTGTTGTACAGGTTTACTGGAGCAATACTCAGAGGGTGTAAACCTCATTAAGGGCAGTACTGATAATGTGACCCGTTTATCATAATAAAACTGTCTAGTCGCCATTTTAACGTTTATAGATCTTACATCATACTGAGAAAGGTAACTATCTGAGGTCATATGGTGTAGCACAATGCTTCTTGAGGGTGTGAAGTCTAAAGGCTTTGTTTTTATTAATAGGTATAAGATCCGAACACACAGTAACTGATGTGAACATAATGTGCTCCGGTAAGTCAACAGACAAGCACAGGCACATACAGCGTTTTCACCGGCAAAAAAAACTGAGTAGAGTAGTGCCTTGGTGCGGCTTATAATTTAATTATTATTCCAGAGCGGTTCCAACCGGTTGGGTCAGTGCTTCAGTGAGCTTTCCACATGCGGAGGCGATTTTTTTGTGCTTCTTTCTCTTTGAACGTCTGTCTTTGACAGAAAGGGAATGAGGAAATGTTTGCCTAGTTTCGTTAAAAAAATGTTTTTGAGCCACACAGCTTGTCTTACTTGTTTTAAACACAGACATGAGTGAGGGGGTGTGGCAATTTGTTCATACGCCGGGTGGTTTGTAGCAGTGAAGTTGACAATCGTCAGTTCACTAACTCGCCTCACTCCAATACGAATGTCCGTATGTTCGTTTCGTCAAAAAAAAAAGCATTTGGGCTTCTGTGTGCCGTATGTAGCTAGATAACCAAGACAGACATGGCTAGATAAGATAACATTTGTTCTCGTTGAACAGGTCTTATCAATTCTCAGGTCAACATGGCGAGTACTGTCACTGACATAAACCACCTGCTTGAAATTCCATTGCTAGGTAGGTAGCTCTACCCCATCTCATTGACTAGCTCACAGACAGGCTAACCTGCTATCATTAAGCCAATTATGGTTCAAGCCTGAACCGGTTATCATGATAACCATTTTTCCAAAGCGCAAGAGTATAAATCACATTGAGAGAACCTGAGATTAGTAGTGGTCAAATACACTACAAGGTACATGCGTACTTTTTATGGTTTTGTTGACAAAAGAAGGCGGCGTGGCTGTAATATGCAGCTGTTATGCGTCGGTAAACAAGCTACGGCGTATTAGCTAGCTGGCTTCAATAACTGCACACAGAGTACACAGCTAACTAGCAATTAAAATGTTCGTACAGCTGCACGGTATAGCTCATTACGGGCGATCGCTGAGACATTTTTATGTATAAAAGCCAAAAGCCAGGTCCTTTTACAGTACATATCGCTGGCTAACGTTAGCTACATTGCGTTAGCCGTTAGCCATGCTGATAAATGTGACAACTCAGGCACATCTCGCGTTTACGGATTTAACCGACATCCACGGCGAATGATAAATGAAATAGTCCACCATAATAAACACATACCACATATGCAGTGCCTCAGATTCCTACGGTTGCGCTGTTCTAAAAGTGAAGATGCCTTATGCGGAGCTCTCATCTCATCCTTTCTCTTGTCGGCACTTTCTCCAAGAACGGAATTGCGCGCGCCCCCATGCTTTCAGTTCCTCTACACTTGTTTTTTTATATTTTTTTTTTTTTAAATATCAGTTGCGTGAGTGTGAATACGGCATACGTGTCAGTGTGAAAGTTCTTTGACATGGTGTAGGGGACTACTTGTCTACCAGAGACTGGTTCATACACGTAAAGGAAAAGCGATCGGGCGTTGTCTTTTTACTCATTTATTGCTCATTTCATTCCAAACTAATGTCATATTAGGAAACTAATGAGAAATTCCCCAAGATGTATTAAAGAAATTACAATAAGTTGTCAATATGTTCTGTCATGTGTAAGTGTTGTATAAAAGCACAAGTAAACAAATGACACCTAAAATAAAAGCAATGTTCAAGGGTTTGGGAAATGATAACGGGTGTCTCGAGGGCCTATAGAGTGGCACTTCATCACCAATAATTTCAACAGAATTATTGCATCGCCAATGACCGTCCATCCCACTACTTTCCCCAAAGGCACATTAGTGCGGGAAAAATAATAGGTCGTCCATCAACAACGACCAATAGCTAATCAATAGTCCATTAATAAACTCCATCCATTAGTCTGCGTTCACAGGATGGGTCTGGGTTGCTGGGTCAGGAGAAGATTGAACCGTTTCTTGATAGTCACGCGGTGCCGGGAGAACTTGTCGTCCGGGGAGAAGCGGGCCGGATGGGCCGAGCTAGTGGGCTGCCCAGTAGGGTCCGACTTCTGTTGGGTCAGAGCAGAGGGGGGAAGGGGGAGGAAGGAAGGAAGGAAGGGGGAGGAAGGAAGGAAGGAAGGGGGAGGAAGGAAGGAAGGGGGAGGAAGGAAGGGCAGACCAAGAGTATTTCATGTTTTATTAAATAATATGTTATGTTGTGTGTCTTTACAACTGCCAATGTAATTCCCTCCGTTGGAAAATCTATTCTAAATCAGATTTGTTCTCTGCAATACAGACACGACACCAGTTTTAAAAATAAGGGACTAGCTGACGATTTAACATGCAACTGTTCAGAGTCGGTATGGCTATAGGCTACTGGCTAGGCCAAATTAAGAGTGCTACCTTCTCACTCCATTTGTTTAAGTCAAATTCGAATTAGCTAAATCGTTTCCAAATATAAACTTCCCACATCATACAATAAAGGTTACAATGTAAAACGTGGTACAAGTAGCCTGACATTTTAGGTAGCTACAACACGGCTGAATTATTCTGAGGTAAACATAGCCTACCTTTAGAGTGTAGATTCTATCCCCATTCTCGTTCAAGTAGAACTGCAGGAACATCTTGGCGAATAAGGCAGACTGTGTCTTACCAACTTTTCAAATAAAAAGCAGAAGCTATTACAACCACAGAGACTGGGTTACTTTTTGGGAGTTTATCCGAAGATTTTAAGAAAGATTTTGTGTAACACGTGCAGACAAATTTCTTCCTTGCCGAATGCGGGTGGCCGGATATCCGTATACGAAGGTTATGCATTTGCAAAGCACCATGGGAGACGGAGTCGTATTTGCAGTGATTTTAGAGCGTTGACCAAGAATTTACCGAAAGAAGACATGCATTGAATCATATGTATCTATGCATTGAATCATTACAAGTGGTTGGTATGGAATATTTTGATTGTTGACCGAACCTTTGATAGGAAGTGAATGAAATAGAATCAGAATACATTAATGTTTCCTTTCGAAAGAGAATGAATGAAAAAATGCTTAATAATTGATGTCTGAGATGAAGGCTTGCTGAAATCTCATTTTAACAAGTTCCATACAGGTGAGTTGAATATTCTTATTCAACAGCATAATTTTCCTTTACAATGATGGCCAACAATAATTTCACCTTTACTTTTACACCTTTACTAATCAATGGCAAGATAAAAAAATATTGTTAAATGTTACATATCTTTTAACAGATACAAAAGACACACACTGGATGGATTCAGTTCTAGCAAAACACCCTCAACTCACCCCTGATCAAGATGGAGGAGTGAGAGTGTCATCCAATCCTCCTTGTCCTTCTCCTCTCCCCCCTCCCTGTACAAACCATCATGAGCTTGGATCACAGATAGACCCACCACCAGATCCAGAACCAGCCCAGAGTTCTGAGGGAGAAGTTGAACCAGCTGACCCACCACAAAACCTGGAACCTGCCCAAGAACAAACAGAATTTCCAGAGAAGAAGTGTCCTGTGTCTGACGCAGTGTCTGTATGGGGTTGTGACCATCCAGCAACTGCCACAGAACGACTTGAGCCCAGACTGGCCCAGAGCCAGGTAGCAGAAGAACATCCCTCCAGAGGTGAAGGCCTGGCTCGTCACTCTAATGTGGGTTCCAGCTGGCCATGGTTTGCCTCGTCATCAGAACCAGACCGGGACACCAAAGAGGTTCCCCTAAAGCAACTAAGTAAAAATGAACTAAGCCAAATGACTGAACTTGGAACTTTGTCTGCAGACCCCATTAAGGTACCTTCGGATCATGCAGCCCCTGCCCGTCGACTGACCCCGGTATCTGATGCTAACGCTCAGCCCACAGAGGAATCAGACTCCACAAGATCTGTACGAAACCTCTCACCAGAATCACCTCAGCTTAAAGACAGGCTGGAACCGGTTCAAACCACTCGAGAGGAATCTGGTCCAGAACCAAGCCCACCGAATCACCATCATGACTCGGCTGTTCTGGGAAACCTGTCACCAGGATCGCTCGCCCAGCCTGCGTCGGCTCTCGTTTCATGTTCTGGACCGGGACCAAGCATATCTGGATCAGAACCAAGTGTGTGGCCTCTGCAGTCTGCCTGCCAGGAGGAAGGAATCCTCAAAGCCTCAACGCTGTTCCCCCTCCCCCTGCAGCTGCCCTCGGACTCACCACACACACACCTGCAGCCCGCCGAGGCACACGCAGCATCGCACTTAGCAACGGTTGCCCAGACGACACCCAGGCCATTACACGCACGGACACGGTCCTATAATCAGACACGTGTCGGCCCACGCTTACTAAAAACAGAGCCACGCCCACGCGTCAAGAGTTCCTCACAGCCTCGCCAGTCTTCCTCCTCCTCATCTGGCAAGCCTGCAGTGTGTCTCTCCGTCCCTCCGACAGTACCGTTTCCTCCCCTTGACCTCCAGTCGTTTCCCTCTTTCAGTGTCAAGCTGACGTCCATCCGTCCCCTCCCAGACCTGGATCTCGGCCCCAGCTTGGCCCCACTCAGCCCCCATCTAGGAACCTCCCACAACCCAGACCCTGACTTCAAGTTCGGCCTTAAACTTCCTGGTCCTCCCTTGGTCCATCCCATGTCAACTAGCCACTACGCCCCGCCCATCCAGCCCCACCTCGACTCCCAGCACCAGCCTTCCCATTATTCCCACCCTCGCCTCCACCTCCAGCCCCAGCTTCAACTGCCCCAGTCTCACCAGCCCCACCTCTATCCCCACCTCCAGCCTCACCTCCAGCCCAGGCTTCAACTGCCCCAGTCTCACCAGCCCCACCCCCACCTCCAGCCTCACCTCCAGCTCTTCCAGCCCCATCCTCCTCAGCCTGCCCACCTCCACGCCCAGCCTCCCAGCCTCCACCCCCAGCCTCCCAGCCTCCAGGGTCTCTCTGGGGACATGTTTGAGCAGTACCGGCGATGGCAGAGCTACCGGGGCGTGGCTCGACACTTCCACGCCAACAGCTCCTTGGACGCCGAGGCCTTGGCCTGCTTCTTTGTGTGAGTGACGCAACTCCCGTCTGCTGCCGCCATTTTGAAAGCAACTGACACACCTTCTTCATCGCCCATGTCTCTTTATATGAATCACATCATTTTTCCTTTGGATTTCTAAATGCCTAGGAACCCTGTGGCCCCACAAAGGCCTTGGTTTTTCTTCCCCTCCAGGAATATCAAACATGCTACTGTACTACATGTTACTACATGTTAGTGTATCTGTACAGTGACTGTGTGGCCAAACTTATCCCTCTCACCTAGCAACCAGTCCTGATGTCTGATGAAAAGCCACTGTATCTATGTCTTTCGTTTGTCTTACATTACATTATTACATTATTATTTTACATTTACATTTAGTCATTTAGCAGACGCTCTTATCCAGAGCGACTTACAGTAAGTACAGGGACATTCCCCCGAGGCAAGTAGGGTGAAGTGCCTTGCCCAAGGACACAACGTCAGTTGGCACAGCCGGGAATCGAACTGGCAACCTTCGGATTACTAGTCCGACTCCCTCACCGCTCAGCCACCTGACTCCATGTCTTGGTATAAAAATACTGTGGTCAGTCTACTGAGTGTGTGTGTGTGTGTGTGTATGTGTGTCCCCACAGTCCGGTGATTCGCAGGCTGTGCCATGAGGCGCCCTCCCTGTCACTCCTCTGTGGGGTGGACATGGCCGTAGGGGAGTGGAGGAGGCTCTCCAACTTTGACAGGATGGAGTACTACCAGACAGCCCACAAGTAAGGCTCCCTCTTCCTCACTTGTCTCTCAAGCAACACTCCGGAGAGTTCTTAAGATATCGATCCAGGGCTGATTATTGTATTTAGACTAAATAAACAAACTAGACTGTCACATTTGGGCCCACTTTCCAAGACATGGAGTAAGCTTAGTCCTAGACTGAAAACGTTTTAAATGTAGATTGAAGGGCATCAGGTGGCTGAGCGGTTAGGGAATCGGGCTACTAGAATGACCCGAAGATAACACAAGGGTTAAGGAGTGAGTTATTTTTCCCCGTTACCTAGCAACCTAGCATAATACTCGTAGCAATGCTACTACCTGCTAGTGTTACTTGTTAGCCTCCTAATTGTAAATTTTGAAGCCATACTATAGCGTTTGTCATATAGTTTTTGTCTATCGGAAAATAGTCGGTTGGAATGTTCAGAATCACATATGTGTGACGCTACTCCTTAAGGGGTTATTAAATACATTGAGTTTGTCTGCACACTGGAACAGGCATATCCACTACTGTCTGACTGACCGTAACAAGGTTATAGCCTTTTCACAAAGCTTTGCACTGCAAAACACACTACTGAGAGCAGAGGCCTTCTCAAAGCTTATTTTTACCTTCCTAGTCGGATGTATAGATTTCATGGTCTTCCATGAAACCAGGATGTAGTGATTTGGTTCAAAACACGTGTGTGTTTGTGTGCGTTCATCACCACCTCTAGATTCCTAGAGCTTGAGAAGACGCAGCAAAGATGGCAGGAGCTGAGACAGAGGTTAAAGGTCACGCAGAGTTCATTGACAGGGAAGGATCAGAGCGGAGGGCTGGCAGATTTCAAAGGTCAGACGCAGTATCACGCTGTCTGACCTATGATCAACACACTTACAGTTAGACACTGCCACCCGATATCCAAATATTTCCATAAACGATCCGTAATCACAGTCTCGGAATCAGCGAGAAATAGGATAACCTCCTGCTTTGTTTTTCCCTCTCACGCCGCATATTCTCTCTCTTTCTCTCACTACCCTTTCTCTCTCTCCACCCTCGTTCCGTCGCTCTCCCTCTCTCTCTCCGTCCTTCCCCGCAGGCTACGCCACGAAGACGGCCGCTCTGAGAAACCCAGACGGCAACGCCAAGACCCTGAGAGGGAGAAACAACTGCAGGGCGCCCCGCGGTGGTGGGCCGAGGAACTGCAGGCTAGACATCAAGGTTCTGGAGGAGAGGGCCCTCACGGAATACATGGAGATCATGGAGGTCCTGGAAGCCAGGAAGAAGCCCGGGGTCAAAGGGCACGAGGAAGATGAGGACAGGGGAGAGAAAGATGAAGAAGAAGAAAGGGAGAGCGGGTTGTTTTTGGAGTACCTAGGTGAACTGTGTGGCCAGAGAGAGTTTGTGACTAAGGTATGCCGTCATTTAACTTCAGCCATGTCAGGAATCAGAATCATCCTTATTGGCCAAGTATGTAGTCTACACATACAAGGAATCTGGCTCCTGTTCACACTATGCTCTCACTGTACCCCCCACAGCACAGACGTGAGATAAGTCTATTCTTGCTCGGGAGCCTGCAAGATAGATCTAATGTGTTTGTTTCTTCATCATCGTATCAACGTGTAAAAATATCGGTTCCCATCTTTGTTTCTTCCTTAGGTGGGAGCAGAACTGAACATAGGGTACCTGAACTCGCTCATCTCCTCAGAACCAGAACCTGTCGATCTCGCGCCAGAAGAGACGCAGGTATGATAGTATCTCTCTCCTCTCCCGTTCCTCCTATCCTCCTCTTCTTCCTCTCCTCTTCTCACCCTCATCTTGTTTATTCTCCTCCTCTTCCCCATCCCCTCCTCCTCCTTTCCTCCTCCCTCGGATAGAGACCCCACTGCGCCCTCACTCTGCTCCCTCTCTCCCCCTCACAGGAGGGACACCACCAGCAGGAGGCAGACATGGTGCAGTCCAGCCCAGCCGCCCCCCAGCCTGCCTCGGCCTGCAGTCCCACCCTGCCAGGCTCTTCCCCTCAGCCTCTGAACCCACCGTCACAATACGCAGAAGCCCTGAGATCTCCTCCGCCTTCACGCGGCGCACAGTTAGCCACACCCCGCATGTGTGCCAACAGTGTTCCTCATGATAGCGAGGGAACGACGGATACACAAAACAGTGAGAAGAACGCTCAGCACGAGCACAGTGAGAAGAACGCTCAGCACGGACAGACAGGTAGTTACTTACTGTTTGATCTTCCTCCTCCGCCTCCTGTAAGTATTTATAGACCGGAAAACTCAGAGGGCAGCTATCTGGCATTGGAAGGACCCCCTCGTCCTCAACAACATAACAGCAACACCCACGGACCTCCGTTGGCATGGCGACGGCCATTTACCCATGCACCCCTATCTGTTGTTCATGATGACTACGTCTCCCACAATGCACATGAGCCATTCTGTGCCACATCTGAATACCTTCCTCCTTGTCCCTTATCGGGTCTAATTGAAAACACCAACCCCCAGAATGCATTTCAGTTCTGCCCTCATCCTGGTCACTTCCTGGTCAACCAGCATGACCCCCAAGACAGGCAGGTTGTGTTTGTTTCTGTGGATGACCTGAACTACATCCCCCATAATCCTTCACTTCGGATCTACGGTTCGGAGCCTCAAGTCACCTGCACCTACAATGGCGGCCGTGGCTTTGCGTGCCAGCCACAGCACCTCCCCAGCAGCACCATCCCTGTGACGGAGATCCAGGAAGTCTGGGAGGCCTCTGCTACCAAGGACAGCCCATCCGATGGAGCTCCATCTGGGCCGAGCTCAGGCAGTGAGAGCCCTAACCTCCAGGACCAAAGATCTTCACCAGAAGAACCGGTTCTAGGTGGCACGAGTGGAGCCACGACTGCGTATGACTATAGCTTGTCCTCATCCTCTGTTGACTCGGACGCAGCAGAAGCTACGGGCCTCCAGAGCCAAACACCACCAGGGCATTTCCTGTTCTCAGTGTCTGCCTCAGAGGTAGCTATGCCTGGGGAGGGCTGCCGCCTGTGTCCCCCTGAGCTGGATGATGCTCGCGCCAGCTCTCAGACCATCCCGACGCTGCCATCTCTGAGGAGGGGGAAAGATGGAGGGAGGAGGAGGGCCGGAACCAGTGTTGAAAGTAGAACGTGGAGCGAGCTGTCGGATGACTCCACTGCAGGACGGGCGGGAGAAGGGGAGAAACAGGAGGATCTGGAAAGGGAGGAGGAGGAGATGGAGGAGGGAGTACAACTGTCACTCGTTCTGGCCGACTACCCCTACCCTCGGACTGAGTCCACGCTCAGCCTGCCATCTCCGGTCATGTCACCCGAAGAGCGTAGCCCCGCCCCCCTCCCTCTGACACCCAATCCCGAGAGAGATCCGTTGACGGACATCCAGCCACTTCCATCAACCGGCCCGCCCGAACTCAGAGTTCTGGCCATGCAAGCACTGATTGGCTCCAGAGCTGAAGCCACGCCCCCAGGGGATGACAGTGAACCAGGGGGTGGTGAAAGCCCCCTCAACTGGACCCCTCGATTCCCCTGCCCCTTCCAGCTAGCCCACCCACCGAGAACCAATCACAGCCCTCCATCCTCCAACCCTGCTCACCTGGACAGGCTGACGGCGGACATGACCCCGGTCCAGGCCTTCCTCATGGCCGTGTCCAGCTCCAGGCCCAGCTCCGACCCGCTCACAGCTGCTCACCTCACAGGCTGGGTCACGGACCACCGCCATGGAGGCTCACAGCCTGCCCAGGCACCAGGGGACCTTCCAGACCTCTCCGACCCCACAGAGGAGCCTAGACCTGGGGTGAGGCGTCCGGGTGGGGGACCCCCACTGGAGGAAGTTGAAGTGAAAGTGGAGGTGGTTGAGGATGGCGAGGAGAGGACAGGATTATGTTCCCGCGCACCCAACAGCTCTGACAAGGACGACGCCAAGAATTCAGTGTCAGACGTTTCCATCGCTGCAGAAACGGAGAGTGTCGACGACTCATCTGAACGTGTGGTCGAACCGGCAGAGACGACCGCCGGAGCCCCACCAGACACAAACCAAACCCATCGGACGACTGGTCTGATGGGTTCTGGTGGTTTGGAGAGGGGTTGTGGCGTTGCCCCGATGACCGCAGATATGGCCGACGACGATGGGGGGAAAGAGTTCACAGACCTCACCACCGTGCCTTTCGCCCTCATTCAGGTAGAGGAGGAGGAGCTTGAAGAGAAGGAGGAGGAGCTTGAAGAGGAGAAGGAGGAGCTTGAAGAGGAGGAGGAGGAGCTTGAAGAGGAGGAGGAGGAGCTTGAAGAGGAGAAGGAGGAGCTTGAAGAGGAGGAGCTTGAAGAGGAGAAGGAGGAGCTTGAAGAGGAGGAGCTTGAAGAGGAGAAGGAGGAGGTTGAAGAGGAGAAGGAGGAGGTTGAAGAGGAGAAGGAGGAGGTTGAAGAGGAGAAGGAGAAGGTTGAGGAGGAGAACCAGACGGCTCTTCCAGAGCCGGCGTACCTGGCAGGGCCCGACAGCCATGCTCAGGTTCACCCATCCTGGGTCTGGGGACCCGTTACAAGTCCCGTGACTAGATCCAGCAGGAGGAACACGCGGACAGAGAGAGGAGAGAGGCCGAAGAAAGAAACCGAGATACCGGACGCGCCCCGTCACGTGACAAGCCCGATGACGACAAGAGCCCGAAGGAAGATGGGGGGGAGGGACTCGGGGGGGAGAGAAAGAGGCGGGCAGGTGGAGGAGGACAGGAGAGCGACGCGGAACACGATCCCTCGTCCTGTGAGGAAAGTCAGAAAGAGGGAGAACGAGACGGGGGGAGAGGAGGATTTAGACACAGGACCTGCAAGGGGAGGGGAGACGGAGAGAGAGGAGGAGAGGGGAGAGGAGGACGCCAAGGAAGAGGAGAACATGGGAGGAGCTCAAAATCCCACGTCCAGTCCTCTGACGAGGTCTAGAACGAGAGCTACTGTCGCAGAGGAGGAGGAGGAGAAGGTGGAGGAGATTCCATCGTCAGCAGACAAAGACAGAAAGGAGATGGAGAAACAAAAGGTCCAGGATAAACAAATGACCGAGAAGCCAAAACACACGTCGACCACGACCGCAAGCGCCGTGCCGAGTCCTGCATCAAGTCACATGACAAGAGCCAGGCGGAGGAGCGTCACCGCGGATGGGAAAGGAGAACGGCAGGATGAGGGGAACGAGCGTGGGGGGACACCCCGACCCATGACCGGAGGAAGAACCAGAGACGTAGAAGAGGAGACGGTCCCGCCTCCGTCTAACAAGGAGGGGGACGGAGCGATAGAGACCGGGAGAGGAAGGAGAGACGGAACGCGCGCGAAGACGGGAGGAGAGGCCAGGCCAACGCCCCGTGACGAAGAGGGCAGGGAGGAAGAGGAGGAGGAAAAAGAGGGGGGCGAGCCCTCTGGCGACGATCTCTCCGTCTGTCTCGCCCCTCCTGGGAAGAGGGGGAGGAGAGCGGGGAGGGAGACCTACTCCGGCAAGTTTAAACACCCAGTTTCCTGGAGGACAGGATCGCAGGGGAGGAAAAGAAAGGCGGAGGAGGGGGGTGAGGACTTCGGAGGGGGGAGGCTGGTGGAGGAGAAGACGGGAGGTGTAGACGAGGGGAGGAAAGGGGAAGAGGAAGCCACGACGAGCGGGGAACACGGGAAAGCGACGACAGGAAGAGGGGGAGGAAGAGAAGAGAGAGAAAGGAGAGGGAAGAGAGAGGGCGAGGCTGCACAAGCTCTCCAAATCAAACACCGAACACGGAGGGATGAGAGTTTTAAGAAGGATAGAAGAACAAAAAGAGAGATGGAGAGAAGGAGAAAGAGATGGAGAGAATGAAGAGAGATGGAGTACCAGAGTGGGGAAAATGCAGAGGAAGAAGTGAATAGAGAAAGAGACAAAATATATATACATTCAATCAGAGATTGAAAGATTCTAGTTTAACAAATGGACTCGCACAACATGTACAAATATATTCACAGTTTAATATATTAAATGTAAAATAAGTGCTAAAAATCCTGAGAAGTTATTTCTTAAAATATGTTTAGTTTACAAGTCTTCACGTCTCATACACATTCTTAAAACAAACACCTAAGGCAATAGTATTCTTCAACAAATATAAAAGGTCTTATCTATGGCTTCAGAAGGAGGAATTTTGCCATACCACACAGACAGTCTACTGATCATTCACACAGACAGTCTACTGATCATTCACACAGACAGTCTACTGATCATTCACACAGACAGTCTACTGATCATTCACACAGACAGTCTACTGATCATTCACACAGACAGTCTACTGATCATTTAACACATAGAACACCAGGATACTAGGAAGTATCAGCCACAGGATGTGCATCGTAAACCATGTTTTACAGTGGTAAGCAAACAGACAGAAACACACACACACACACACACACACTTCCTTGTAAAGCAGCGTTTTTTGTAAAGCTGCCTTCAACAGGTCTTCATCGTCCAAATACTAAGCAGCTAGGGGTAGCCCCGCCTTCGGAAACCTCAGTCAGCCTTCTTATTGGTTAAAACTGCTCCGTTGTTGTTGTTTTTGCTGCCTCTTGGCTCCCCATTGGTCAAGGAAGACGTCACTGGCCCCGCCTCCTCGGGTTGCAGGTACTCATTTAGAAGCCTCTGATAGGTCGGGTGTGATGTCAGTACTCTGAGCAGGTCCTCTGTAGAGGAGAACAAACATTATGTTTAACAGCAGGGGGTCGTGATGACAAAGCACAGCCCGAGGCAACCATAGCAACGCGTCACGTGTAGTGACCGTTCAGTGTGCTGGTCAGTGACTGGACTTCCTCCTCCTCCTCCTCCATCTGGCCCCCACAGAACAGTCCCAGTGTTTAAACTGAAGAAGCTGATCAGTCTCACAGTGTGTGTGTGTGTGTGAGAGAGAACAGAGGAGCAGCCAGGCTGGACTCACCCTCTGTGGGTCTCCCCCCCCACGCCAGCTCTGTGTACAGCGCTGTGGAGTTGTGCTGGGGAATGCCCACCAGCGCCCCCATCAGGTCGGACAGCTCCACTGCACTCAGACTGCCAACACCGTCACAGTCAAACATCTGGGAGGAGGAGAATCGTTAAGGATTAGCAGCTTTTGTCTGCAAATGTGATATACAGAGTATATGGGGTGTGCTGCATATTGGTATAGAAAATATCCACATTCAGCACTTATTTGGGAAAAGACTGTCAAGCACATACACACACAGGCGCACATACTTTTGGGAAATACATGTACACACACACGTCCTCAGGTACGTACAGTTACTGCAGTGTGCAGGAGAGACTTGAGGCCCACCAGGCCAGAGATGGCAGCCACACTCAAATAGATCTGTCTGACGTCCACCTCCTCATCCTGAAACACACACACAGGTCAGCATTCACATGGTTAAACACGCCTCACTTCCTGGCCTGGGCTCTCACACCCACGCAGAACAGAAGCAGCTTTGAGTCGCAGAGAGGTAGGTTAGTGTGTCCTAATTTCCCCCGGAGGTAGAGAACCACACACACACACACGCAAACTGCTTACCTTGGAGTAGAGGCTGTAGATCTTGGCCGCCGTCGGTCTGTCCGTCAGTCCCAGAAGGGACGGCAGCTCGTCCTTCCCAACCATCCACCCATGACCCGACTGACACCTGTCAATCATCCTGACCAGGGCTGACTCCACATCTGCAGCTCTGAACCTGAGAGGGAGAGAGACAGGTGAGAGAGACACACAAGGAGATAGAAACAGAAAGAGGATCTTTCAACACACACAGAGAGAGAGAGAGAGGGGTCCTACCCGTTCTTGTACAGCAGGGAGAGTGTCTGTCTGGCTGGGGGCTCCAGGGGGAGGGAGATCCCCCCCAGCTTGTTGACAGGAACACGGCCCTCCATCACATAGTCTGTGGCAGGCAGATCCAGGGCTCTGAGGGGACACACACACACTGTTACACACACACTTCTCCTCTCACTTCATCTCTTCTCTCTTTCCTTAACACACACACACACACACACTTGATTCTCAGCTCTCTCTCCTTAACACACAACTCATAAAGAGGACAGCCAGAGACCGGTCTGGAAACACACACAAACAAACCGTCTCTCTCAAACACACACACATCAAAACGCTGTATAGACGCACTTGGCCATGAGCTTCTGAACATTGTCAGCATACAGGTTGGGGTCGGCTTTCTCTTCCTGGGATGGGGTGTAAACTGGCATGTACTGGGACCAATGAAAAAACAGCACATTAGTACTTCCTGGTATAGTGACCTATGAGAAATCATCATGTTGACCTTGGTTAGGTCCAATGGACCAATAGCATACCTCTACAGTGACGTTTGTGTAGAGCTGAGAAGTGGTGTACCACAGTGCTGCAATCCTGGGAATGACCAAACAAACGACCAAACAAACATTAGCGTTCCATGTCTACATGTTCTAAATTGATTTCACAATATCACAACACCTGGTTTGGGTTTTCTACTGAGATGATAGCCTACCAGCTGGTTCCTTTGTAAGTCCACCGTGTTGTGTCCTAGAATACATAGAAAAGTCACTTTACATGCAGTGACACAGAATCTTAAGATAGCGTCAGCCCTGTCTCACACACGCACATCACACACACATCACACACACCTCAAACACACCTCAAACACACCCCACCTAGGCATTCTACAGGGAGTAACCACCTGACAAAGAAACTGATTACAAAGTTTACCAGACTGCTAATAAACCTGATGAAGACCAGGACGTGCATGCCCCGCGGGCATTCCTTAACTCCTTCCAAACAGGTAAGGGTGGAAAGGTGTGTTTGTTGAGTCACATGACCTCCACCTCACACCAACGGCATGAACCGGGCCCCCGAAAGAAGCAATGTCTGGGACATATACGCATTCCATCTGCATTCCTGTCCACGAGTCACACGAGTGCTACTGTAAAACAGGTCTGGTCTAAACGCTAGGCTCGCTAGACAGGTGTCACAACTCTGTGTCTCTCTGTCACCGGGACTGTGTGCCCCCCCCCCCCCCCCCCCCCCCCCCCCCCCCCCCCCGGCCCCACACTTGTTATGCAAGCGAAACCCTGTGAAAAAGGGCTGGTTTCCGGTCGGATACGGTTCTGGTCGGACACACTTACCAGTCTGTTAGGGTACCGCAGCAGGACCGGCTGAACAGGGACGCCAGCTAGAAAGGCACCTGGAGAGGGGGGGGAGGAGGAGAGAAAAAGGGGGAGATTGGGGGATAGGGAGGAGAGAGAAAGGGGGAGATGGGGGGGGGGGATAGGGAGGAGAGAGAAAGGGGGAGATGGGGGGGGGGGGAGTACTGTGAGAAAGCCAGCTTTGCTGCTCAAACTTGCCCAGTCAGCGCTGAACACACACACACTCTCATCACACACCCTTCTCCTTCTTCCCTTATAAAACATACCATCCATTCCTTAACCGTCTGTAACAATAACACACAAAGGAAGGAGCGGGTGGGAGACAGGCAGAAAGAGGAAGAGAGAGAGAGAGAGAGACCCACAGGCAAAGAGAGACAGAGGGAAAGAGAGACACAGAGAGAGAGACAAAGACAGGAGTGCATGTTCCTCGCAGGTCCCTAGCACAGTCTAAACTCACCAGGTTTGAACTTGATGAGCACACTGCCATTTGTCGTGGTGCCTTCTGGGAACATCAGCATCTGTTGAGGAGATAATGAAAAGAGAAAGGGTTAGGGTTGGAAAGAATGATTGAGACCAATCCAAATAACAAAAAGAGACTTTTTTAAAAGAGCTCCAACTCTAGAAAGGGAGAATGACAAGGAGACTGCGAGACACGTTTCCTGTGGACCCCTAAATCAAACCCTATTGGCTCTCACAAAGCAGTCCCTCCCCTCCTTCACCTGAGGCCAGTGTCCATTGGACGTGAGCCGCTCTTTGAGGTGGGTGACACACTTCCTCCTGGACTCTGGGTCTTTTCTGCTCACTATCACAGACTGGTTAAACTCCAGCAGGGCTGAGGCAGAGAGGACACAGAACCAGGGTTCAGAACTAGAATCACCACGAGATTCCACAGCACTGCAGAGATAAACACTGCCAGAAATACAGGGAGGGGAGAGATGGAGGAATGAAGGTCACATCATGGAGTGAAGGGAAGAGGAGAGATGGAGGGAGGGAGGTCAAGTAATGGAGAGTGAAGAGAGGAGAGATGGAGGTCAGATACATACATACATTCCTCTGTTCGCCATTCTCTCCATTCTTTCACGCACCACCACCCTCCTTTTCAATCCATCTTGTCATCCATCCACTCATCCCTCCCTCCCTCCCTCCCTCTCACCTCCTATGACTGGCAGGCCGGCGTTCTCAGAGCGCGACACCACGGTTGGCAGTTGGGTCGGACACAGAACCAGCATGTCCAGGAACCCGCTGTGAGGCGCCACGGCTAGCACCGGCGCCTCCTTCAGTCCGGCCCGGCGACCTTTGACCTTGATCCACAGGAACCCGAGAGAGAAGAAAGCCGCTCGGCTGAGCAGGGAAATGATGGGGTGGAAAAGCCAACGACGCCAGCCGCTGACTGGCTTAGCCCGCTCCTCCTCGGACAGACCAGCGAATCGTAGGCGAGCGAATGGCCACATGATGAGGAAGATGAGGGCGGTCAGAGTCATTCGTATGGGGAAGAGGAAACATCCTTGAACTATTCCCTGGACAGAGGAGAACGATGCATGTTATTGAATGCCTCTCATGAGTACACAATGTGCATGCAAGTACCCGAAAATAGCAACTAGGCCAATGTCGGCATGTTGCCAACATTCAAGGAGCACTTCCAAACATGGTGAAGGATACTTGGATGAGATATCCCTATGCGCTAACACAAACATCGTATGTGGTGGTCTCGTTGTCGAAGCACCCAAATGGGAAAACAACGTACCCTGATTTGCTGCGCAGTGGTCAGTTTCAGTTTGTGCACGAACGGGTGTGGACAGTCTGGCGTTGCTGAGTGACTGTAGCGTCTTTCCATGACGACACGGAAAGCTTTGACAAGTTTGACGGAGAAGTCCTCAAAAAAAGTCTTGTTTCGAACGACACCAAGTTCTTAAAAGTAAACAAAAAAAAAACGTGCGTGGAAAAAATGCGATAATGTCCAGAAATTTAGAGGGCAGGGACTGGACATACGATGTGAAAAGTAACGTCGTGGAAAGAGACCCCAATGGCAATCCAAAAAAAGTGAAGTGCGTAACGTTTAAACCGAATGAACGACACACCGTGAAAAGTATTTACAGACGTTTCTTGGTTAGAATCCCAGGAACAGAAAACAAACCCCGTCCCTCCACATGGCTTGTCAACAACAGACTGCGAAGCTTGTTGCATTACCCTTTTCTAGTCACCTGTCCCGCCCATTCAACCCTCTGACAGCCCACCCTTCGCAGAACCCAATGTCAGTGTTCAACCGGTTATGTTTGAAAAAGCTGTTCCGATTGGACAAACCGGTTTTGGTGAGACTTTAGCGTTTTACGCCCAGTCGAATGGTTACGATAGGTGCTTACCTTGTGTTTAATTTCACATCAAAGCTGGTGAACAGTGCTCCCAATGACCTGTTTTGGGTTGATTCAAAACACGCTTCCCTACCCGCATCAGAGCACTATCTTGAATTTGAATTTTCTGTGCAGCCTATTTCTTTATTTTATGACCTGCAGCTGTTTATTGCATATAGTTCATAATGTACACGTTGTATAGCGAGATTATGGCCCCGTTCTTGTGCCAACAGACCACGGCTATAGCCATAGAGTACATAAGGTGGTGCTGATAGCGAGCCCCCCATTGACATAGAATCGGATAGATCTTTGTGGTTAGTGACCAGTTACACAATTCTTCCATTAGATGACGCTGTCTTTACCCTCACCCAACAAATCAAGATCTAAGGTTATCCAACGTGTTTTTATTTGACAAAACTGGAGAAAAAAAATCATAACAGTATTTTTTATGTACCGAACTAGTATGAAAATTCAAATGTTAATATTACTCATGGTATAGACTTTTTCAATAGTTTGACAACGTTTTTTTGAGGTTCTGGTTACATGTGTTGATCCCATGTGACAACTGTGGTAATATCATTAAATATTAACTAAATATGGGAAATGAATTATAAAGTGTGATGATGCAGAGAAAATCAAAAGGAAAAATAATCAAAGGATAAAAAGGAAAGCAAGCCAGCTCCCAAATGAATATTTATCAACAGAATAGACATCTTACACTGTTTGCATCAGAAAAGGCTAACTAATGTGTGTGTTTGTGGAATATTTCCTTTTCACAAGACCATCCCTCCCCCCATGATCTCCATTCTCTGTGAAGACAAGAAAATAAACAACATTAATGAACAACTATTTAACTGAATGAACAGAATCTAACCAATCCCATCCAGTTCTAGAGTGACTGCGCTACCAAATCAAATTCATTACCTGAGGGGGTTCTATGAAGGCCAGCCAATCAGACGAGTGTGTTGGGAGGAGCCCCATTGATTGACACTTATAGATGGCCAATGCCGAGCCCAGCAGGTTTCCTACCAGGTAGACCAGCCCCTGGAGCCACTGTTGACTGGAGCTCTCCAGTAGCTTAATGCTGAGAGGAAATGGCAGTTAACAATCACACTACATCTTCCCACAGATTGTGTGCACAGATTTCTGTTGATAGTGTCAACTGATTGTGGAAGTACAGTACCATATAGTGTTACGACTCTCGTCTGGTATCAAAATACCTAGAGATGAACCTTTTAAAAAGCGTACCGCTTTCATTTACATTTAGGCATTTTAGCAGATGCTCTTATCCAGAGCGACTTACAGTAAGTACAGGGACATTCTCCCCGAGGCAAGCAGGGTGAAGTGCCTTGCCCAAGGACACAACGTAATTTTGCACGGCCAGGAATCAACCAACAACCTTCTGATTCTGAATAGCCCGACTCCCTAACCGCTCAGCCACTGACCCCTTTCCTCCCCAATACGCCAGCACACCCTGACCTCAGCGACAGCAGAGGTCAACCACAGTGTGCTGGTGGATGTAGGTGGTGGGTGCGGTCTGGCTGTACTCACTGGCAGACATGGACATGAGGGCTTGGATGGCCTCCAGGCCATCATGGCCACCATCATGATGGGGAAGATGGAGATGGTGTTCCCAGACATGTACATGATGAACAGGTTCATGGGGATCTGCTTCAGGGGGCCCAGCGCCACGTCCCAGCACCTCTGAGGAGAGGGAGGGAGGGAAGAGAGGAGACAGGGAGGGGGGAGGAAGAGGAAAAAAAGAGGGAGAGAGGGAGGGAGGGGCAGGGAGGAGGAAGAGAGCAGATGAGTATGCGCAAATCTTTATGTTGTCCTGTGTGCAACAGAACCATGGATTATTCTAGAAACGGAGGGGCGTGGGCCTGGGTTCCTCCCTGTGCATGGTGGATGTCTCCCTACCTTCTCCACCAGGTTCTGTCTGTCTCCTGGACGCTGGTGTCAGGGACGGGCTTCTCCGAGTAGCGATGGGGTAGACCACGTCCCCCTGGCCACTCTGCCTGTCCCCACGGCCCCTAGGGAGGGAGGAGGGGGAGGGTCGAAGGGGGAGGACGGAGGGCAGAAGAGAGAGAGATAGAATGAGACAGAAAGTGAGAGATGACAGAGAGAACACAGACATCATGTATTCATTTCAGACCTCTACCACAGAGCCATAGCGATGGCTGTGGTATGACCTGGGACAAACAAAAGACACATTGACAGAGGAGAAATGTGAGGGAGAGCAACAGAGTGTTACTGCTGGTAGGTGATTTATAAAAGTGGTCGAAGAGGCATTACTAGTTCATTTCCACCAACGTATTCCGCCTTCTACCCAACCAACTCGACACCTGACCAACTCGACACCGGACCAACTCGACACCAGACCAACTCGACACCGAACCAACTCGACACCGAACCAACTAGACACCGGGCCAGCTCGACACCGGACCAACTTCTTTTCTTACCTCGTGTTGCCCATACTGGAGCTCCAGAGCCCATTTCATCGCCGTGCCCCCGCCCCCCCTCTCGTAGATAGTGCACCTCCTCCCTGTCCGCCTGGAGACGCCATGGCAACTGGCTTTACGACTACACACGAACACGACGAGACCTAGAGAGAGATGACAGTGACTATGTGTGGTGTGACTCTCACTAGAGTGGTGACAGTCTTAAGCATTAATAGCGACGTCCTTCAGTAGTGTCGCTTACAGAGTTAAGAGTATTTAGTATCTTGATGTGTGAAAGTGAGACAATCATGAGCACTTCTTTGAGCCTTTGCGCTCAACCAACCGTCTTTAGGGGACATGCAAGGGATAGATGGACTGTCAGCAAGATTTCTAACTGTAAGCACGCAATGTAGCTAGCTAGCTAGCAACATCCACACAGACATGAAGCCGAACGTCAAGGGATAACAAACTGACACGTTTTCTTACCTTACAAAAACGTTCCAAATACCTCCAAGTTAACTTTACTGTTTTGTATATATAGGAGCGGATTTTTTAAAGATAATAGTGAGAAATATCTGTAGCTGTGTAGAGACCAAATCGCCAACTGCAGCTTGGACTCTTTATGATGACGTTTCACAAAATAATGTCGCGTAAATGACCTCATCGCTAACCTCAGTGGCAGAAGAAAAAAAAACCGCCAGAGACGCGTACAGTAGATATTTTATTACCAACAGTTTTCAGTATCAAACATTTTCAGTATCTTGTTACTCATTATAGAAAAAAATACTGACACAGCGTGGGTTCAAAAATGAGAAAGATTAATCCGAACAGCATTAAGAAAATACAGTGCAAAAAGGGAAAGTGTGCTTGTGCTTATAAAAAGGCACTTCTGCGAGGAATTTCACTAGTTTTCATGTAAATATACTGCATTATGTCACTAAGCATATTGTGTGTAAACGTGTGTGTACACCGTGAATGGCGTGTGTCACTTGTACAGGCTTAGCTCAGGACTGTGATAGAGGCACATGTAGGCGTCACACAGCAGGCGTCGACGGACTCTCGTAGAGAGGCGGGGTCTAACCTGCTCAGCTCCTCCTCTGATAGGCTGAGGTAGCCGGCCCCACCTCGGGACACGCCCTCACCTGCGGAATGTTGAAGCCGTTCTCCCCCGCCTGGCGGCAACCATGGCAACGGGACACAAAAGAACCAGGAAGTACGCATGAAGGAAATACTCTAATAACAACAACAACAACATCAGAATCTTTATTACTATCTAAAAAACTAAAGACTAGACCTCATGATGGTTTAATTGTAACTTGTTTAACTGTATCTCTTATGGTTCTTCCCTTAGGCACTTCTTGGTTTTTCACAATGTATGCTTCATGTTTTGGCTGCCCGCAATGTTTGGGGCTGTCTCGTTGTTATGATCAGTGACCTATGGAGTGGGATCAGTGCGCGCTTCCTTTTGTAAAGCTCTCTCTTGGAAGTCGCTTTGGATAAAAGCATCTGATAAATAAATGTAAATTTACATTACATTTACATTTAGTCATTTAGCAGACGCTCTTATCCAGAGCGACTTACAGTAAGTACAGGACATTCCCCCCGAGGCAAGTAGGGTGAAGTGCCTTGCCCAAGGACACAACGTCATTTCGCAAGGCCGGGAATCGAACTGGCAACCTTCAGATTACGAGCCCGATTCCCTCACCGCTCCGCCACCTGACCCCCTTCTCACCTTCCCTGTC
>NC_090072.1:2117627-2155155 GCF_038355195.1 Osmerus mordax | reverse complement strand
CCCCCCATCAGCATCCTCCACTTGGTATGCTCCACCTAGGTGCTGCATTGTCTCCTCAGTGATGTGGACTCGTCTATAGTGAAGGGGGGGGGGGGTGTGAGAAGATTCACCTAAGTCTATGAATAAGGAGCCCATTAAACCAACAATCTCCTTTCCCAGTTGCAGAAATAATCACCTAGATATCTTAAAAGGTAGCGATTTATAACAAAATCATCAACATTAGAATGTCAAACGACTTCATCTGCGGTCAAACGTAAACTACTTCCTCCATTTACCCAGGAAGTCCGCAGACTCATGTGATTGGCCAGGGTGACGTCATGTGACCACACGTCGTACTGCCACTTCTGCAAGCCAATCACACCGCAGAGAACGTTGCCTGAGTGCACGCCCACTCTCATGCTGATCTCCACACTGGTTGCCTCTCGAAGTTTACTGCATGAACACAACAACAACATATTTACCACACAGAATAAATATGCTAAAAACCATATTTAGTTCCTACAGGAAGAGGAAAAGGAAGAGGACACACAGAGAAGAGCGGGAGGAGAGGTGGAGAGGAGAGGAGGAGAGGTGGAGAGGAGAGGTGGAGAGGAGAGGTGGAGAGGAGAGGTGAAAAGGAGAGGTGGAGAGGTGGAGAGTAGAGGTGGAGAGGAGAGGAGGAGAGGTGGAGAGGTGGAGAAGTGGAGAAGAGAGGTGGAGAGGAGAGGAGGAGAGGTGGAGAGGTGGAGAGGAGAGGTGGAGAGGAGAGGAGGAGAGTAGAGGTGGAGAGGAGAGGAGGAGGAGAGGAGGAGAGGTGGAGAGGAGGAGAGGTGGAGAGGAGGAGAAAGAGGGGAGGAGGGGAGGAGGAGAGGAGGAGAGACAAGCAGTGGAGCACAAGAGGAGAGGAGGACAGAGGAGGATAGAGAGAGAAGGAGGGGAGATGAGGGAAGGAGTGACTCAGTGACTGACTTGATGGCGGTGCACATGTCCAGGCCCATCTGAACACAGTTCCTGGCGTGGGTCGGGATGGCGTCCGGCAGGCCCGACACACAGTAGTAGCAGTCGCCCAGAATCTTGATACGCAGACACTCGTTCTTCTGCAAAGGGGGGAGGTGAAGGGAGGGAGGGTGAGTGGTGACGTGGGAGGAGGTGGAGGAGGGAGGGAGGGGGAGTGGTGACGTGGGAGGAGGTGGAGGAGGGAGGGAGGGAGGGGGGAGTGGTGACGTGGGAGGAGGTGGAGGAGGGAGGGGGAGTGGTGACGTGGGAGGAGGTGGAGGAGGGAGGGAGGGGGAGTGGTGACGTGGGGGGGGGGGGGTGAGGTGTGTGTGTGTGGTGGGGGAAGGGGGGGGTCGTGAGGGGAACCGTGGCGATGGACGGCTCACCTTGGCGATGTCGTCGAACCTCGAAGAGCTTATTGAGCACGTTCACCAGCTCCTCAGGGGTGCAGCTGCTGGCCAGCTTGGTGAAGCCCACGATGTCTGCGTACAGGATGCTGCAGGAACCAGAGACACACGCAGGTTCTCTGTTAGGTGTCTGTGTGTGTGTGTGTGTGATGAGGTCTGTGTGTATCATGTGTTGGTGATCTGTGTGTGTCTGTGTGTATCATCTGTTGGTGATCTGTGTGTGTGTGTGTGATGAGTCCTGTGTGTAATACGTGTTGGTGATCTGTGTGTGTGTGAGTGTGTGTGTACCTGACGTCTTTGTGCTGTCGTATGTAGAAGCTGTGGAAGTTGTGCGGGCTGCTGGCCTCCGACCTCCGGTTCTCCGACAGCCTCTTAACGACCTCCTGCTTCAACTCCACGGCGATGTACCGTGGCAATACCGACAGCAGGAGGTGCTCCTGTCGCCAGGCGGCGGGGTGTACGGGAGAGAACGTTTGCTAGAGCACAGCGATCGGATCGTGGACCTGTGAGCTCGTAGTTCCGAGTGCGAATTAGGGAAATGTGGGCTCTGTGACATCACTGAGGGACACCAATGAGGAGAGTCCCCATTGATGATGAGGGCTTCTGCTACGGAGTCAAGGTGAATCGAACCCGAACTGAATCTAATTAACTGAATCTGTCCTCATTCAAATGAACTCAAGAAAGCCCGGACTCGACAAACTGAAGTGAATCAGGACGGATCAAAGGGCACACAGGTGACTCACCTGCTGCAGGTTTCTGGATCTCGTTGTCGGAGCGCATCTTGCTGAACTCCTCTTTCTTCTGATTGGACATGCGGTGGGCGTGCTCAGTCATCCACCGATGGAACACGCCCACGCCGTTTACACACACCAACAAGACGGCGTTGGCCACAAGCTGGACCAAGGAGAGAGAGAGAGGGAGAGAGGGGAGGGGAGAGAGGAGAGAAAAGAGGGAGAGAGAGTGAGAGAGAGGGAAAGAGGGGAGAGAGAGAGAGAGAAGAGAGGGAGAGAGGGGAGGGAGAGAGAGAAGAGAGGGAGAGAGAGAGAGAAGAGAGGGAGAGGAGAGTGAGAGAGGAGAGGGAAAGAGGGGAGAGAGAGAGAGAGAAAGAGAGGGAGTGAGAGGGAGTGAGAGAGAAGAGAGGGAGAGAGAGGGAGAGAGAGAGAAGAGATGGAGGGAAGGAGAGAGTGAGAGAGAGGGAGAGAGAGAGAGAGAGGGAGAGAGAGTGAGAGAGAGGGAGAGAGGGGAGAGAGAGAGAGAGAGAGAAGAGAGGGAGAGAGAGAAGAGAGGGAGAGAGAGAGGGAGAGAGACGGAAATAGGAGAGGGGTAGAGGGGAGAGAGAGAGTGGGAGAGAGATATGAAAAGGCGGAAAGGGAGAGACTATAAAGTAGTTTTGTAACCTTTGTGATTCTACAACCCTCCCTCCCCCCCCCCCTTCTCTAAGAATACAGACAACACCAACATCCTGTTGCGTGGCCTGTTATTAGGGTGCAATATCACGTTGCTGTATTTGAATATAAGCCAGGTTTTCTGCAGATGCAAATATCAGTGCGTTCTCTCCACCTGAGGCTAATTTGACTGTGTTTGCCTTCGACCTTTTCATATGCAGTAAACCACCTGTCTGTATGTGTGTGCATACGTATCTGTGTGTGTGTGTGTTTTTGCGTGCGTGCGTAGCGTGCGTGTGCATGCTAGTGTGTACCTGTATCTGTGTGTGCGCACCTGTGTATGCATGCATGTAGATGTGTGTGTGTGTGATGTGTGTGTGGTGTGGATGTGTGTGTGTGGGTGATGTGTGTGTGTGTTTGTGTGGTGTGATGTGTGTGTGTGCTACCTGCACGACCAGGTCGGGTGTGTCCGGACTTGTGATGGGGACGTAGACACTGATGATGATGACGTGTGACACACTGGTTCCTATGCCAACCATGAGCGCCAAGTGAGAGAGAGAGGCAGCACCGTGTAGACGGAAAAAGAGAGGAAGAGGAAGAACGCTACCTGGAGGGGGAGGGAGGGGAAGAGAGAGAGGGAGGGAGAGAGGTAGGGGAGGGAGGGGAAGAGAGAGAGGGAGGGAGGTAGTAGTAAGAGGGAGGGAGAGATGGGCAGAGAATAAACAAAAAATGATTTCTGACCTTATCCTCAATTCCCCTAACTCATCTCCTCCACACTTCCCTCCCTTCATACTGCTGCCCCTGCCCCTCCTCCCCCCCCCCCCCCCCACCCCCGCCCAGGTCCTGACCTGCTCCCACGCGAACACGGGTCCCCCTGTGAAGATAAAGACCACGGCGGTGATGTACAGGGCCGCCCAGGCGAACAAAGCCAGCGCCCCCCCGCAGCGGCGCAGCACGGCCAGCCAGGGCAGACACACAGCAGGGCGGCGCTGAGGCACAGCACCACGCACACACAGACAGGGCGCCCACGTGGAGGCTGATGGTCTGGGGAGGGGAGGGGGAGGGAGGTTAACACACACACACATCCATCACACACCCCTCCCTCCCTCCGCTCCACCCCCCGCCCCTCCTCACCCTGTCCGTGGCCGGATGAGAACGATGATGGCCACACAGAAGGCCATGAGCAGCAGCAGCCCGGGCAGCATGGCCGGCGTCTCCTCCACACACTGCAGGAAGCCCGGTGGAAGACCCTGTAGCAGCAGCACAGGCGCTCGCACGCCCCCACCGCCTCCGAGCCGCCGCGCCGCTCCGCCGGGGCCGCCCTCGTCCCACCTGACACTCGGGGACGGCCCCCGATGGGCTGAGGGGCCTCTCGCGGGCCCCTGCGCTGTCATTGGTCGGGTTTTCCGGTGGCGTGGTGTTGGTGCTGTTTGTGGAGTGTTGGGGTGGACCGCGGATTGGTCGGTTCGATTGTCCTGCTGGCCTGCTTTTGGTTTTGCCGTGTCGTGGTTCGGGTCTGATCCGAATTCAGTGTATCCAGTAGCGGGGGTTGGGCCAGACTTTGTGCTGCTGTCGGCGAGAGCCTGCGTTCTGTGGGGAGCCTTTGTCGAGAGAGTTTGTTTTCAGGAAGTCTTTCACGTTCGTGCATCGCGCGAGCTAAGTCCTGAGAGGTCACGAAGAGGAGTGTGTGTTTCCATGAGGCGGCCGGAGGCGTGGGGGGCCTTATCCAATCAGAGACGAGGCCGAGAGTAGGTTCCACAGTGCGCTGGAGTCACCTGAGGATCTCTGAGGGAGGTTTGGGTCTTTAAGGGTTCCGGCGCCAGTCCCGTCTTGGGCCACACCCACCTCGATGTACATCCGATCTGGATGGCTGGCAGGATCCACACTGACTGTGAGGTCATCAGCGTGAGTTTGTGCTTCACTTCCTCGAGGCGGAACCTGTCACCGTCCACTCCTTTGGGTTTGGCTGTCGCTTGGTGACGTCCCTCAGCTCAAGACATGTGTCCAAGGCAACGCTCCCTGCTCTACCAATGAGGACTCCCCACATCTCTCTGTGAGTCATGGAGCCCCTCCCCTTTGGCTCCAACCGTCAAGTATCCCAGAGAATGTTCTTCCATAACAGCTTAAAAAATAATTTATTAACACAAAATAAATGTAAATGGTGGAATACTAGTCCATTATGTCCTCCGTTGCCCAAGTGGCCCTTGAGAGGATTCTGACAAAACAAACAGATTGTTAAGTGTTAAAAGTAAGCGATTTTCCTATTCAAAGGGAAGTTGACAAAAAAGGAACATATTTCTGTTGTGTTCACAAGAGTGTGACCACTCCCCTGTGAAGTGAAACATGCCTGAGAGGATTCTGGATCTGAAACGGTTCATGTATTAATGATTCCAGAGAGGATTCTGGATCTGAATCGGTTCATGTATTAATGATTCCAGAGAGGATTCTGGATCTGAATCGGTTCATGTATTAATGATTCCAGAGAGGATTCTGGATCTGAATCGGTTCATGTATTAATGATTCCAGAGAGGATTCTGGATCTGAATCGATTCATGTATTATTGATTCCAGAGAGGATTCTGGATCTGAATCGGTTCATGTATTAATGATTCCGGAGTGATGACACAAATCGGTTCATGTATTAATGATTCCGGAGTGATGACACACTCGTCCCTGTGATTTCCTCTTTGTTAGAGAAACTCGGTTTGTCTTGCTGTTTGCATGACTGAAATGACTGAGCTACTCTACTATTAACAGTGACAGCCCTGTGACGCACCCAGACTCAACCCCTGTCGTCCTCTACTCTCTCTCGTTGTCTCTCTCTCTCTGTCTCTCTCTCTGTTTCTTTCTCTCTCTCTCTGTTGTCTTCTACTCTCACTCTCTCTCGTTGTCTCTCTCTCTGTCTCTCTCTGTCTCTCTCTCTGTCTCTCTGTCTCTCTCTGTCTCTCTCTCTCTTGTCTCTCTCTCTGTCTCTCTCTCTGTTGTCCTCTACTCTCTCTCTTTCTCTCTCTTAGTCTCACTTCTGTATTCCAGCTCTTTCTCTCTCTCTCTCTCTCTCTCTCTCTCTCTCTCTCTCTCTCTCTCTCTTAAAACTCCCGTTGCTGACACCATTTCAAACTTTGACTAAATCAGCCACAAAACCATATTAAAAACAGGCGATTCCACATAATCCTAAACAGGTGCCACACAAGTAAAACAGACATCGAGCCACGCACGGTGGCTCCAACTCAAGTGTAATTATGTGATATAACATCTGCACAAGGTTTTATCTTTGATCGTTGTCAAGAAAGTCTGTTATCAGATTAACAGCACCTGATAGAGTTGCTTACAGTTGTGGTTAGAACACACACGTTGGATAAACAGATAATCACACTGTATAACCAACAGCGATACTTAACAGAAAACTCTGAAAACAGTATACGAATCAGGAGAATCAGGAGAATAATGACCGTATGTTGTGGAAGAATGAGGTGCAGGTGCCAGAGTAGAGGGGTGCCTACCTGCTCTCTTCCACCGACACACTCCTGACTCTCTTCCTTCCTCACGTTCTCTCTCTCTCTCTCCCTCCCTCTCTCTCTCTCTCTCTCTCTCATGCTCGCCTTATCCCTCCACCCTGCCACGGTCTCTCAATGTCTTGTTTTCTCTCTCTCTCTCCCTCCCTCTCTCTCTCCCTCTCTCTCTCTCTCTCTCTCTCCCTCTCTCTCTCCCTCTCTCTCTCCCTCTCCCTCTTCTCTCTCTCTCTCTCTCTCTCTCTCTCTCTCTCTCTCTCTCTCTCTCTCTCTCTCTCTCTCTGTCTCTGTGTGTGTAGCCGTTACATACCTGATTTCCCTACCCTTCCCTGCTTTTATGACCTTTATCTTTTTCCTCATCCCACCTCTTCTCGCCTCCGTTTGTTGATTCTCTCTGTCGGAGCGATAAACAGCACAATCACGGTGGACCGGAGCTCACAGTCCGGCTCCGGCCTCGTCAACAAATGTACATGTTATGAATATCACAAAATGTGTGTATTGTACTGTATGTTTGTGAGAGTGTGTGTGTGTCTATGTGTCTAGTATAGGCCAGCTATGCAAATACACTGTGTTAAACGGATACAAGGGCAGAACAGAAAGACGGGGAAGGGGGGGCTATGTCAGAGCAGCAGAGAGGACATTTTCCGTTTCCATGCAACTAATATGACGTGATGCGGTTCCTCTACAGCTCTTATAGCACTAGCATCCACACGTAATCGTGATTTTGTTCATCTGAAATACCACCTAGCCGCACATTTTCTTACCTTGCTCAAATACGTCCATCTGTGACGTGGGCTACTGTTTAGATCTGAAGGGAAACTTCCAACTCCGTTGGTGCGTGGTTCTTTCGCTCTTCTCATCACCTGCAGTCACAGATATCGGTTCAGTTTAATCACAAAATGCAAATGACTAATCCTTAATAGTAGTTGTACATTTCATTCGAGTACCTTCCGCAGTATTTCTTTAATGCCACTTTATCGGTCATCTATGATGACTGCGGAGCGACAACTCGCTCAAAGAACAGCGCAGGTAAAAGTGTAAGCCAACAAGCCACTAAAATAAAAAATGTGAAACGTAGACTACGCTCTATCGTTTCTTTTGTCAGTGTCAGTAGGCTATGTGAGTGTATGAGCGTGTTGTCTGTTCTGTTGGAATGTTCCTGAAATACTTTGTATTTTTCCGCCAAACTCAACTAACCGGTCATATAGCAGTAGCCTATAGGCCTAGAGACCGGATGAAACCAGACATTAAAACTGAAACTCGTTCTAGCCTGCGAGAAAGACAGAAGTAATTGGAAACAATCGTCGGAAAAATATTAGCAAGATTCTGAAAAATATCATGATGATCACAATTTGGCTTTTTTTAAACCATTCAAAAACTCCGTGCAGTAACACGAGGAAACACGAGGAAACACCTGCCAGCTTAATTCCAGCCAAACTCGGAGGTTTTTGGAACCGAGCAGGGGCGGCGCCATTTAACTTTTAATAATAATAATAATATTTTTTTTATAGCGCTTTTCTAAATACCCAATGTCGCTTTACAAGTGTGAGGACAAGCAAAACAAGACAACAGTAAAATATAAAGACAAAGGATTGAACAAAACAGACAAACAGAACATTATATGCAGGTTCTGAGGAGGTGCTGGATCATTGACAGGGGGAGCTGCGCAAATTATATATATATTATATATATATTATATAATATATATATATATATATATTATATATATATATAAAATACTATTAATAAATTAGCAAAACTTGGCCACTCGTGAGGCTAATTTGAATGGAACTGCAGTTGTGCTAGCTGCCGTCTCTGCATCCGCTGCAAACGCAGCGGACTGCTCCGTGTCAGACTCAATCAACATCCGATTCCCCAATCGGATTTTACAGAAATAATTTTTTGGGGTGCTATCAGGGTGCTTTGGTCTTTCATGTGGGTGCTGAAGCACGTGCTAGCCCCTCCCTAGGCGGCTGAAAAGCAGCGGAAGCTCCTGAGGTCAGTTCCCCAGGCCACGGAGGAAGAAGACAGTCAGATTTTTTGATAGGCCTGTCTGGTACCTATACAAAAGCCTGACAAAAAAAGTTTTATTCAACGGTCATTTTGGTCATTGAAGCCTTCTTCAGAGAAACCGTAGTTTATAGGCCTACTCTTGTTTGGATTCGATTATGATTACTATTGTAATTAAACTATAGCCTAATGTTAGCCTATGTATTATATGGATATTGACACTACATTTGTCAACATTTCATTTGAGTGAATCTCCTTATGTCCTTAGGGTTTCATCCTGGTTTATGCCGGCCATGGTGTTAACGGTAGGTGTGTGATGTTGATATTTGGTTGATAATGGGGTTATAGCCTACCACAGTCTAAGGATATTTGACTGTTTCAATGTAAGCAGTTTTACAGAATGACAACATCATTGTGGTTTCAGGTAAATAATTTTTATGACACAAGAACCAGGGTGTGTGTGTGTGTGTGAGGGGGGGGGGGGGGGGGCTGTTAAGAGATGTGATTGGGCCAGCCCAGTGTCGAATCAATGGGCCGCTGTCCGTGCTTTATGGGCCGGTCGTTGGACAATTTTAAGTAAAAAAGAAAAAAAAGACAAATCATATCGGGCCCAAGTGCGTCGGCCCACCGGGAATTCTCCCGGTATACCAGATTACCAGTCCAGCTCTGGGTGGATGATGTGTTAGTGATTCGTTTGTCTGTGGGACCTTTAACAAACTATTTATGAAATTATATTGATGGTGGGAGGGTGAAGGGATATTTATGATTGGCTGGTAGGTGTCATTTAACTCGCGACAGCTATCAACTCTTCCTTCCGTATGCCTGAGCATCGTCAATTGTATATAGCGGGACAAGTTATCCCTTACTTCTCATCGTGAGAAATGGTTGAAATGTGTGAGTCTCACGGCGAAAACGTGATGCCCTGGCACAGTATTTTATTTATATTTGATTCACAGTTTTGAGGTTGATACCATATAGTGTAGACATTTTCACACACTGTAGGTGATCGTACAGAAGTAGCTATGTGTTCCATGTTAGCGGTAGAGCTTGTGCTTGAATGCAAACTATTAAAGGCCAGTGTATTTTGAATACTGTATATTACTTCTTTTACATAAAGTAGATTACCTGGAGCCATCTTAAGCCAAAGAGAAAAGAGAAGTCCTGGATGTTGCTAGACTACGTTTTTTCCTTTACTGATAACAGCAGAGAGGCAGTTGAAGTGAAAAATTGGTCAAACATCCAACGATAGGTATGTAGGGCTGGTTTGCTTAATTGTGGCTAAACTTTGTAAGCTATTTGTAAAGAGAAAGGTGTACGAATTGTTTCAGAATAGTTGTTTGTCATTATAAAGTTGATGGTTAGAGTTGATTATGAACTACGCACTTCTGATCCTTGATCTTGTGAGGTACTTTATCTATGTCCATTGATAAAACGCGGTTCTTTTAATGATTTCAATGACGATAATCATGATAATAATACGTGTGTTTGCTTGATAATTAGCTGTTTCCTGACTTAATTTTGTTCCTCTTACCTGAATCGTCATTACCACTGAACCTTCTAAAACGAGAACTTGAGTCCCTTCAGAATGACAGTGTTGTGTGATGGTTTTGTGAGACTTGCTGCAAACGAAAGTAAAAACTCTTGTAAAGGTTTTGAACTGTTTTACATTTACATTTAGTCATTTAGCAGACGCTCTTATCCAGAGCGACTTACAGTAAGTACAGGGACATTCCCCCAAGTAGGGTGAAGTGCCTTGCCCAAGGACACAACGTCAATTGACACGGTCGGGAATCGAACTGGCAACCTTCAGATTACTAGCCCGACTCCCTCACCACTCAGCCATCTGACTCCCTACAGTGATAGTTTTAGAGTGCCTTGCAGTGCTGATTCGTCATCCATCAAGATGCTGGTCCTGATGACTACACTTCTATCAGGCCAGTGGCCTTTTGGTTCTTAATGACAGATGTATGTAGTTTTCCTATGCAGTATAAACTGAACTAAGCTTTGGGCTAGACTGTCCTTTTATTTCACACATGAACCAAGTTCACACACATGTATTAGAAATTAGAAACAGGTGCACCAAACATACTGAACATTTGTTCTTTTATATTGACCACAGGACTGTGTACCCTCTCCTCATGCCTTCCTCATCAGTACCACCTTGTTAACATCCCAAAGACCTGGACTGAAGCCCAGAGATACTGCAGAGAGAAGTACACTGACCTGGCCACCATAGACAACATGGAGGACATGAACAAGCTAGTCAATAAAGCAAAAATGAATATTCTAACAAGTAGTTATAGGTCAGTCTGGATAGGTCTGCATGAAAGCTGGAGGTGGTCTCTGGAAGATAGTCAGTACTATGGAGAGGGACAGGCTGAGTTTAGGAACTGGGAGGTTGGGCAACCTAGTAACGGAAATGGAGAGTATTGCACGTCTTTGTACGATAATGGCAAGTGGTTTGATGAATCCTGTACAAATGGAAGGTACTTTGTCTGTAACAAAGGTGAGAACATCGGGGTGAATGTTTGTTTTTCTTTTTAACTAGAATATTGCAGCGATGCATCTGAAAAGACACCCTATTGGTCAACTTAATCAGAGGTCAAGTGTACGAAGGCGTGCATGTAAAAAATGGCCTCCAAAACATTTCTATATGACTTTCTGATTCATTTAATAACACAATCTGCGTATGGTTCTTCAATATTGTATATCCAATTCTTATTTTGTTTGCTATTTGTCTTTGAAAGAATCACTGATTGTTCACAATGGCTTCATTGAAACATTTATAGAATTTTACAGATTTACATTTTACATTTACATTTATTCATTTAGCAGACGCTTTTATCCAAAGCGACTTCCAAGAGAGAGCTTTACAAAGTGCATAGGTCACTGATCATAACAACAAGATAGCCAAAAAACATCGCGAGTAGCCAAAAAAAGATTTCACCAATAAATCATCAAAAGCATTTTAAACTTCACAGGAGAAACGTTTGTATATGTCCTGGAAATACTGAACTGGGCAGAAGCTCAGAGTTACTGCAGGCAGCACCAGACAGACCTGGCCAGTGTGAGGAGCCAGACTGAGAACCAGAAGATAACAAGTATTAAAACACCAGGTTTCCATGTCTGGATCGGCCTGTACAGAATCCCCTGGCAGTGGTCAGATGGGACCAACTCATCATTCAGATACTGGGATTCTGGACAGCCTAACAATGCCATTGGGAGTGAGTTTTGTGCTTCACAGTTGACTGTGTCTGGCAAATGGGAAGATCGGCCCTGCATTGATACACTGCCCTTTTTCTGCATTGTTGGTGAGTCCTTTATCTATTTTTAAGTGACTTTGAAATCAATACAGGCTATATTCCAAGTACTGTACAATTCCTTTTACATCGTGGTTGAATTGAACATGTTCATAGAACAGTGTAAAGGAATGCCATAGAGAAGCTTGTCCTGTGATGTGTTGATTGAATGTGCAGGCGTCATGTCTGTGTGTCTCAAGTCCCAGTGCAGCAGCAGGTGGTGAGAATGAGGCTGACCAGAGAGAACTCCGGTGTGGACCTAGAGGATCCTGCTGTGATGGAGGCCATCTTACGACAGGTGAGACTTGTTGATTCATGTTGATCTTCACTGTAAAGAGGAGAGTATATATTCTTAGTCCAGACTCGCTCTCTTCCTCAGGTCCAGGTGAAGCTGAGAGAGAAGGGGCTGACTGAAGACTTCCAGCTGAGGTGGAGAAAGCAGCCAGATGGAAAGGTCTTCCACAAGGAGGAAGACGAGAGTTCTCAGAGGAAGAGGAAGAAAAAAGAGAAGGAAACCAGTTCTGACTAAGAAGGAATTATAAATTTAGAAGATACATTTATTCTAAATCTGCTTAGTGATAGAAAACACTATTTTACCTATTGTACCAGATACTGTATTTTGATGTTCATCCCTTTATGAGTGTGGAGATTCTTTTGGACTGCAGAGTACGGACACATATACTGTATATCCCATGTACTTCTCTGTTTTACTTTCTTTCATAGAAAATGTTCTTAACCAATGTGTTTATTGATGCATCTATCAATCGTTTGACTTCCTGTAGCAATATTTACAGGTATTAGAGACCTGTAGTGGAAATGTTAAGTTTTGTTTCACTTATCGACTAGTTTGGGCCTCATTTGTTTAGAACTTTCCTGTCAGAACTGTTCATATTATATGACATTCTTGAATGCAAAACGTTATTCATAACGAATGCTTTTACTGATTAATAAATGTATAAAATATTTCTGGAATGACGACCACTGTGATCTTAAGGCCTAAAGTTTTGAATCTCCTTATGTGCTGGTTCCATCCTGATTTATGCTGGTCATGGTGTTAACGGTATGGCGTGTGATGTTGATATTTGGTTGATAATGTGGTGTATAGCCTACCACAGTCTAAGGATATTTGACTGTTTCAATGTAAGCAGTTCCACAATAGGAACTTAGGCACATGGCGCACGCACTGATGATAGGTATGAGAATATTGTCATTCATGTCGGCACCAATGATGTTAGGCTAAGGCAGTCAGAGGTCACGAAGGTTAATATAACTCGGGCATGTGACCTTGCCCAAAAGATGTGTCGGCATCGACTAATAGTCTCTGGCCCATTACCTGTTAGGGGGACTGACGAGATCTACAGCAGACTTGTCTCTCTTAACCGCTGGTTGGCTCGCTTCTGTTCAGAACAGGGTTTAGGATTTGTAGATAATTGGTCTCGTTTCTGGGCCAAACCTGGCTTGTTGAAAAGTGACGGGCTCCATCCGAGCTGGAGAGGTGCTTTCCTATTGTCTAGGAATATTGAAGCTATTTTAGAGCAGGCCTGACACTCACTAGAACAAGCCGGGCTACAGTCTCTTAGAGAGTCTGATAGGTATGCTGTGAGCTGTTGGGGGCCCGATAGCCTAGCTTGTAGTGTAGTCAGTGGGGTTGCTGATGTCGTTTCTCCCATTGAGACGGTGTCGGTCCCCCGCCCTTTCTCTAAATTTCGGCCTTCAAGTATTAGGAATTATACCAATTTAATATGTATTCAGCCTTGCTCCCCCGTTGCGCTTCCTACTGGGTTTTCTGGTGGCGGTGCCGCCTTCTCAGAGGAATTGTCTTCGTCTAAATCTGCCAAAAACCCATACTGGAATGTTGGGCTCCTAAACATCAGATCTCTATCCACAAAGGCCGTTTTGATTAATGATCTAATGTTTGAATACAGCCTGGACTTGATTGGACTCACCGAAACCTGGTTAAAACCTGATGAATATTCCCCCCTGAATGAAGCATCGCCTCCAGATTTTGCGTACTCACACATCCCTCGTGTATCAAAGAAAGGTGGTGGTGTTGCTATGATATATAAAGCTAGCTTCAACCTCAGCCTAAAATCTGTAAATACCTTTAAATCATTTGAAATAATTTGCATGAAACCACCAACTATTTTAAAAAGAAATAATGCTACTACTCCTGGCCCCCCTCCCTCATTTTGTATAGTTACTCTATACCGGCCCCCCGGCCCGTATTCCCTCTTCCTGGAGGAATTTGCAGATTTTAGTGCTGATCTTGTGACATATACTGATAACGTCTTGATTATGGGTGATTTTAACATTCATGTGGATGACCCAAAAGATCCTTTAAGTAAGGCCTTTACTGCTCTAATGTATTCCACAGGTCTCACTCAGGTGGTTTCCAAACCTACCCATCTTCACTCGCATACATTGGATTTAGTTCTCACGCGGGGAATTAAGATTAGTGACGTCATTGTCCACCCCCACAATCCTATATTATCAGACCATTGCCTGGTCACCTTCAAAATGGACCTCTGCCAGAGCCTTGGAGGCACTAAGAATATTTTTACTAGCCGCTGCATAAACCCAAACACAGCTCTGGAACTGGCTAATATTCTACCCGCTGCACTAGAAGTCCTCGACGTCCCAAATAAATCATTAAATACTAAAACGAGGGATCTGAATTTGGTTCTTCAGCTATCCCTAGACTCTGTTGCCCCTCTCAAACCAAGGAAAAGAAAGGACAAGAAACTGGCTCCATGGTATTCAGAGGAAACCCGCACTCTTAAGAGGTCCACTAGAAAACTAGAACATAAGTGGCGTACCACTAAATTGGAGGTTTTCCGCCTGGCCTGGAAGGACAGCCTAATGGAGTACAAGCATGTCCTCATCAGGTCCAGATCGGATTATTTCTCTAGGTTGATTAGTAAGAACAAACACAACACTAAGTTCCTATTTGATACTGTTGCAAGTCTCACTAAGAAAAGTACACTCTGTGTTAGTTCAGATTTCTCTCCCAATGATTTTTTAGATTTCTTTGACCAAAAAATCTATGCAATAAGGGACAAACTACAGACTAGTCCTGGAGGAGTGGCCATCAACACTGAACTTTCCCCTATACCAAGCATGCTGCATGTTGAGGCTCTCACTCACTTTAACCCTATTTCTATGGAAGCGTTCATCAAGCTGATAGACTCCTCGAAACCCACTAGCTGCCTTCTCGATCCCCTCCCTGCTAAACTCTGTAGGGAACTTCTCCCTATTATTGTACCACCCATGCTTAGTATTATTAATGAATCTATTGTAATTGGCCAAGTCCCCATCGATTTCAAACAAGCTATTATTAAGCCCCTTCTAAAAAAAACAAACCTGGATCCAGGTTGTCTTAGCAACTACAGGCCAATTTCAAATTTGCCATTTCTCTCCAAAATTTTGGAGAAGGCTGTGGCACAACAGCTCACTGAGCACCTCTCCTCAAATCAGCTTTATGAACCTCTCCAGTCTGGATTTCGTCTCCACCACAGCACTGAAACTGCATTAGCCAGGGTAGTCAATGATCTACTGTTAGGCTCTGATGCAGGCTCTATCTCTGTCCTGGTTCTTTTAGACCTAAGTGCAGCTTTTGACACGCTGGATCATGAGATTCTCTTGAAACGTATGGAGAACTATGTTGGGATTTCTGGTACGTCACTTCAGTGGTTTAGATCGTATCTATCTGCTAGATCACAATATGTCCACTATGATGGCTGCTCATCCAGGAGCTCCACTGTAAAATACGGAGTACCACAGGGTTCAGTTCTAGGCCCTCTGTTATTCTCTCTCTATATGCTGCCTTTAGGAAACATAATTAGAAGCTCTGGGGTAAATGTTCACTGTTATGCAGATGATACTCAGCTATATATGTCTATAAAGTCTGGAGAATTTCCACATGCTATGGAAAAATGTGTTTCTAGGTTGAGAGCTTGGATGACTGCAAATTTCCTTCTTCTAAATTCGGATAAAACCGAGGTTCAAATTTTCGGTCCTAAAAAATATAGAAATAATTTTCCCAATCTGACCTTAGACCTAGACGGCGTCAAAGTCTCTCAAAGCCAGCTAGTAAAAAATTTAGGAGTCACAATGGACCCAGACCTTTCGTTTGAGTACCATATTAAGCAAATTACCAGAACTGCATTTTTCCATCTACGTAATATTGCCAAAATACGAAAATTTCTCTCAAAGGATGATGCCGAAAAACTAATACATGCATTTGTTACGTCCCGATTGGACTATTGCAATGTGTTGTTCTCTGGCCTCCCAATTACCCACCTAAAAAATTTACAGCGGGTGCAAAATGCTGCTGCTAGACTATTGACCAGATCAAGAAAGTTTGATCACATAACATCTACTCTTATCTCTCTACACTGGCTCCCTATCCAAGCCAGAGCTGACTTCAAAGTTCTACTACTAACATACAAATCTCTGCATGGATTGGCACCACTGTACCTCTCCGGTCTCCTTGCACCCTATTGCCCCGCAAGGACACTTAGATCTCAAGATGCCGGCTAACTGGTGGTTCCCAAAGTTAAGAAAAAGACAGCTGGAGGTAGGGCGTTCTCATATAGAGCACCTCTTCTCCGGAACAAATTACCCGTCTCAATTAAGGAGTCTGATACTGTTTCGACATTTAAAATTAGGTTAAAAACGTTATTGTTTAGTCAATTCTACGACTGTTAAAGGTAAGTATGTTACTAGTTGGAGGCAATGGGGGACGGGTTGCTTCCATCCTTATTCTATAAGTATAACTTATTTTAGAGTTCTCTTCCCCTGGAACAGATTTCATGTTCCAAATGGGGGGGGGGGGCTGTCGCTGTCTTGGTGTGTGGGGTTGCATCAAATTCCCCTTTTTTGCTCTGTTAAATTGCTGCACCAGTCCACACTTGACCGGTGGGGATCTCATTCTATTATGACTGTAACTGTTATCTGCTCCTGGCATCCTCTAATCCCTGCTCTCCTCTCTCTGTCCCCCCCCACACACATCCCTTGTGGTGTGGGGGGTTTGAGTTGTCAGCACCTGCCTGGTCGTCGGTCAGCCAACGCTGGACCTGGTCGCGAGTCTCCCGGTCCTGTCCTACATCTATAAAGTTGAACAATGGATTTTGGTGTTTTAAATACCCACCGACACTGTATGACTATGTTTAGCCTGTGTTCTGCTCCTCTCTCTCACCAACCGTCTCTGGAGGGGGGATCCCTCTCTGAATTGCTCCTCCCAAGGTTTCTTCCATTTTTCTCCTGTTGAGAGTTTTTTGGGAGTTTTTCCTTGTCTTCCTTGAGGGTTTAGGTTGGTTGAGGGGCAGTTCTATGGGCATATGTGAAGCCCTCTGTGACATGCTTGCGTGTAAAAAGGGCTATACAAATAAATTTGATTTGATTTGATTTGAATAGGATAACATCATTGTGGTTTAAGGCAAATGATTTCCCTGGTGTTTCAAAACAATGGTTTTGTGTTAAATGAAGGCACAGAAACAAAAGACAGATACAAAGAGAGACAAGGCGAAGAGACCATTAGAGAGATACAAGACAGGAGAGAGACATTGACTGATAGGTAAGGCATGTTTAATTTAATTGCTGTCAAAATGATTGTGGTGAAATCGTCAGACAGCTGCAAAAGCAGAGTAAAAATGTAATTACTCTGATAGTCCCCCGTTTTAGCATATGTGTATCATGCTTATAGTCATGGTGGATATGATGTATTAGTGATTTTTTTGTCTGCGGGACTTTTAACAATTTATGAAATAATATTGATGGTGGGAGGGTGGGGGGATGTTTATCATTGTCTGGTAGGTGTCATTTAACTCGCGATAACTATCAACTCTTCCTTCCGTATGCCTGCGCATCGTCAATTGTATATAGCGGTTGAAGTTATCCCTTACCTCTCATCGTGAGAAATGGTTGAAATGCTTATTTGGTTCACAATTTTGAGGTTGATACCATAGTGTAGACCAGGAGCGGTCCGATTGTGTCCGATTTTTGGAAAACGGAGAAGCATATATCGGTCTTAAGCTGGCGGGCGCAGCGAAAATGGGGAGCAGTTACGGTTTCTTACCCCAAAAACATGGCAGAAAAAAACGCAGCATTCTCACAGTGAATGAGAGGAAGAGTTATTTTTTACTACTGTGAAAGAAAGCAACGTGTGTCTTATTTGCCGGGCGAATGTGGCGACGGCAAAGCGGCACAAAGTGGAGAGACACTTCACTACCTGTCACAAAAGCTACCATGCTAACTACCCATCGGGTAGCGTGCTACGGGCAGTAAAATACCTGATTGAAGTTGGCCCTCCACCCAACCATAGACTTATACACCCAACGCAAAAAATCGTCAAAATAGTCTCAATAGTTTGTGCTGCAATTATTTTCGTTTGTGATGCTTTGCAGAATGTAGAAGTGATCATCTGAAAATGTTAACAATTGCTGAGATTAATAGAAATAAAGTGTTGAATATTGATATTATATGTTTCCCACCTTGTTATGTCATTGTTAATAGTTATTGTGAGAAATCATTAACATGATCAGAGTCTTCACATAGATGAGTATCATTAATCATTAATAATAATATCTAAGGGTAAACTGAGCAAATTTGTTATTTTAGAAGAGTGTATCAAACTGGTAGCCTTTTGTTTGACTCAGTAGCTACCCATGAAGTAGCTCTCAGTTTCAAAAAGGTTGGTGACCCCTGGTGTTGACATTTTACACACACTGCAAGTGATCGTACAGGCATAAATAGATGTGTTCCATGTCATGCGGTAGAGCTTGTGCTTGAATGCAAACTATTAAAGGCCAGTGTATTTTGAATACTGTATTATACTTATTTTACATAAAGTAGCTAATTACCTGGAATAATCTTAAGATAGAGAGAAATACAAGAGAAGTCCTGGATGTTGCTAGACAGAAGTATTTACCTTTACTAATAGCAGAGAGAGGCAGTGAAAATTGAACAATAAACAAGTGAAAAATTGGTCAAACATCCAACAATAGGTACGTAGGGCTGGTTTGCTTAATTGTGGCTAAACTTTGTAAGCTATTTGTAAAGAGAAAGGTGTAAGAATTGTTTCCTAATGGTTGTTTGTCCTTATAACGTTGATGGTTAGAGTTGATACGCACTTCTGATCCTTGATCTTCTGATGTACTTTATCTATGTCCATTGATAAAACACGGTCTTGTGAATGATTTCATTGATAATCATCATGATAAAAATACATCTTTGCTTGTTTCCCGACTTACTATTGTTCCTCTTACCTGAATCGTATCATTACCACTGAACCTCCTAAAACAAGAACTTGACGTCCCTTTAGAATGACAGTGTTGTGTGATGGTTTTGTTAGACTTGCTGCGAACAAAAGCAAAAACTCTTCTAAACGTTTTGAACTGTTTTAGAGTGTTTTGCAGTGCTGATTCGTCATCCATCAAGAAGATGCTGGTCCTGATGAATACACTTCTATCAGGCCAGTGGCCTTTTGGTTCTTGTAGTTCTTAATGACAGATTTATGTAGTTTTCCTATGCAGTATAAACTGAACTAAGCTTTGGGATAGACTGTCCTTTTATTTACAAGTTCACACATACATATTAGAAACAGGTGCACCAAACAAACTCAACATGTGTTCTTGTATATTGACCACAGGACTGTGTGCCTTCTCCTCAAGCCTTCCTCATCAGTACCACCTTGTTAATGAACCAAAGACCTGGACTGAAGCCCAGAGATACTGCAGAGAGAAGTACACTGACCTGGCCACCATAGACAACATGGAGGACATGAACAAGCTAGTCAATATAGCAAATATGAATCATTTAACAAGTAGTTATAGGTCAGTCTGGATAGGCCTGCTTAAAGGCTGGAGATGGTCTCTGGAAGATAGTCAGCACTATGGAGAGGGACAGGCTGTGTTTAGGAACTGGCAGGTTAATGAAACCACAAATGGAGCTTCACATTTATGTGCGGGGATTGGAAATCTTTCCAAGTGGTATGACTCTTCCTGTTCAGATAGAAGACCCTTTGTCTGTAACCAAGGTAAGCACATCTGTGTCATTAACGTCTACATGTATTCATTTAGAAGAGACTGTCCAAAGGGGGAAAGTGCACAGAATCTGCAGAGGTGTGTGACTACAAATGATACTATTTATACTGGGCACCATTGCAGGAAGAAACTGCTAACTAGGAGCAATATTGATTAACATTTCAGGTTATTCATATTTTAAGGTACATATAAGGATTTAGGTTCCTCTTAATATTTTTTTTTGGGAGCACAAAAAAGAATAATATAATATATACTACAAAAATAATACTACAAAATATTACAACCGAAAATAAACATCATTTTTGTCATCTGTAAATACTCTTCAAAACCATAATTGTTTTTGCAGGTGTAACTTTTGTCTACATTGATCAAAAAATGACCTGGACAGAAGCTCAGAGTTACTGCAGGAAGCACCACACAGACCTGGCCAGTGTGAGGAGCCAGACTGAGAACCAGCAGATATCGGATATCAAACCTGCAGATGTCATGGCCTGGATCGGCCTGTACAGAGACCAATGGCAGTGGTCAGATGGGAGCAACTCCTCCTTCACATACTGGGCCAATAACGAACCTAATAATAACTATGGGAATGAATTCTGTGTAGCATCAGGATTTCTTAACGATGGCAGATGGAGAGACTGGTCCTTTGATAAGACATTCCCTTTTTTCTGCAATAGTGAGTTACCTTTTTTCTGTTTTTTTCTTGTCGGCCTATGTCCTTTTACACTGTGGTTAAGTATTTGAATGTGATGTTGTGCTGATAAATGTTCCGATGTGTTGTCAGAAATGCTGAGTTGTCTGTGTGTCTCAAGACCCAGTGCAGCAGCAGGTGGTGAGAATGAGGCTGACCAGAGAGAACTCCGGTGTGGACCTAGAGGATCCTGCTGTGATGGAGGCCATCTTACAACAGGTGAGACTTGTTGATTCATGTTGATCTTCACTGTAAAGAGGAGAGTATATATTCTTAGTCCAGACTGTCTCTCTTCCTCAGGTCCAGGTGAAGCTGAGAGAGAAGGGGCTGACTGAAGACTTCCAGCTGAGGTGGAGAAAGCAGCCAGATGGAAAGGTCTTCCACAAGGAGGAAGACGAGGAATAACAGGAAGAAGAAACCGGATCTGACTAAAAGAAACTCTACATTTGGAAGATATGCACATATTCAATAACTGTTTGTGACAGAAAACAGATGAATAAAACAGATTTTCCCTGTTGAATCAGATTACATAATTTAATGCTCTTTTTCCTTTTTTTTTGTAGAGATGATTTTTGACTGCAGAATATATACGGTATAAAATCCATGCTAGTTCTTTCGGTAATTTAATGCAACATGTCATTTGTAACGAATGCTTTTACAGATTACAGTAATAAATGTATTCACGATTTCTTGTCACAATGTTAACAGAAATGATTCACGTATGTTTGTTGAGTAGCTACTCCGGATATTCTGCATAGAAATGTTCTGTGTGCCTTCAGACTAATAAAACCTCTTGAAATCGACGTCATCACAACCTTGTAACTTGTGTAATAATTGTACACACAGAGTGTGTTCATTCTAGCTCCACCTGCTGCTCCAGTATGAGTCGAGACAAGATCAAGATTTATTTCAAGATTTAGGATTTATTATTATTTGTCACATACATGATTATACATGGTACAATATTCAGTGATGTTGTACCTGCAACTACGTAAATAAATAAAAGGATACTGAAAGAGACATAAAAGGATACTAAAAGAGACATAAAAGATACTAAAGGAGACATAAAAATAGAAATAGATAAATTACAATAAATAAAATAGAGTAAAATAGCACACAGCAGTATTTCAATGCTTAAAATTGAGCAGACGGATGGCCTGAGGGAAGAAACTCCTCATCCTCTCTGTGTTGTTCTCAGACAGCCTCCTCATCCTCTCTGTGTTGCTCTCAGACAGCCTCCTCATCCTCTCTGTGTTGCTCTCAGACAGCCTCCTCATCCTCTCTGTGTTGCTCTCAGACAGCCTCCTCATCCTCTCTGTGTTGCTCTCAGACAGCCTCCTCATCCTCTCTGTGTTGCTCTCAGACAGCCTCATCCTCTCTGTGTTGCTCTCAGACAGCCTCATCCTCTCTGTGTTGCTCTCAGACAGCCTCCTCATCCTCTCTGTGTTGCTCTCAGACAGCCTCATCCTCTCTGTGTTGCTCTCAGACAGCCTCATCCTCTCTGTGTTGCTCTCAGACAGCCTCCTCATCCTCTCAGGCAACGTAAACTCTGGTCTGATGGCAGCAGGGAGAAGAGTGAGTATCCAAGGTGGTTGGGCTGTTTGAGGATCTTCTGACAGCGAGTTGATTTCTGTCATTGTAGGATTGTCCTGGAGGACCAGAGAGGACAGTCTCTCTCTCAGCCTGGCTAGAGGACCAGGGAGGACAGTCTCTCTCTCAGCCTGGCTGGAGGACCAGAGAGGACAGTCTCTCTCTCAGCCTGGCTAGAGGACCAGGGAGGACAGTCTCTCTCTCAGCCTGGCTGGAGGACCAGGGAGGACAGTCTCTCTCAGCCTGGCTGTCTGCTCATCCCAGGCAGAGCTCTCTTCTGTTTACCGTATTTTCAGGACTATAAATCGCGCCAGAGTATAAATCGCATTAGCCAAAAAATGCGTAATGAAGAAAAAACCCTATACATATCCCACTGGACTATAAGTCGCATTTATTTCAAAATGTATTTCACAAACTCTCTCACAAGATCCAAGAACAAACATTTAATCTGGAAAGACCAGCCAAACTATGAAACAAAGTGCGACTTATAGTCTGGAAAATACGGGTACATACTGGTGTGTTGTAGCCAGAAGTACATACAGTATTTGCACATGATGAGAGTCTCAACATGGAGTTGGTCACTCTGAACAGATTTGACTTCCACGCATGCTGATGATGTGTTGCGTTACGGTGTCATGTTTATAGTCTGTTCATGTTGTTTAAAGGCACATATATTGTCATATTGTGTTTGTGGGTGTGACATGGATACCATACTACAGTGTAGGCTCAAAAGACACACACTGAGATGAGTTGCACTGTTTTACATGAAGTTTGTTGTACACAAAATAGTTTAATGGCCGAGCAGCATTTGCAAGAAATTCCATTTAACCATCTCAAGATTTGCAAAGGAGAGAGAGAGAGGGGAAAAGGACTAAGACAGAAACATTAGCCCTATCCAAACTGTTCACAAGACAGAGAGCTAAAGAGACAAGGAGAGACAGATAGAGAGAAGAGCGAGAGAAGGAAAGACAGACTGAATCTAACTTCTGAAAGGTAAGTTACATTTGTACACCACCGCATGACATACTACATCTACATTTGTTGGTAACTGACACGTTATTGTTGATCCGTCTGTTAAAATACAGACGGTTCCTTGACTCCAACTACCGAAAAACGATTAGATCGACAGTAGTGCATATTCTGCATTTCTGATCCTTAATATTTCTGCTATACTGTCTAGTTTTATTCCTGGCCCATTTGTTTGTTTCTACATACGTTTTAGCCATTTTAACAATTTTTGTTGTTCATGTTTTGTCCATGCTACTATATAGCTGTTGCTCCCCATGTCGTGATGATTTAATTGTCTCGAATGATCTGGTATTGTACAGTGCACACTTGATAATAAATCTCTTTGACTTTGACGATGAATGTGCAGATTGGAAACAGAGTTGATCAAACTCCTCGAAATAAAAAAGACCAGTTTAGACAAAACAGTCCAAGCAAAGTCTCTCTGATGCATCCGGGTCAGAGGATGGTGTTTACAGTGAATAGAGAAAAACTAACATGACGCACAGTCAATATGTGTTTGTTTTTTCAAGGCAGGCGGACGCAACATCATAGAACTGTGACTGCCATCAGAACAAAGCAGGTTACCGTAGGAACACACAGTAGGTTACCGTAGGAACACATATATATGAATGGATAATGAGACTCAATATGTGAACAGATACAGTAGCTGATCTACTGATTTTGATCAACATGAGCCCATGAGAAATGCAGTTTCTTCCACATGTACAAGAGATGGAAGGGAGACATTCTTTGTCTTTGTCATTACTGAGGCATTTTTTGGCCAAAAAAGAGGAACAAAAGTGAACACTCACCGAATGGAATTCGATCAAATTTAACAACATGAAAAATGATGAATGTGATGATGATGAGGAGGATTGTATGGAAAGGAATGACAGTGAGGAGAGTGATGATGATGATGATGTATTGATGTTGTTGCTGTGATAACCAGGGTCATCTGGGTCATCTGGGTCCATCATGAAGGGGCTGGCCTTGATGACAACACTTCTCTCAGGCCAGTGGCATTTTGGTTCTTGTAGTTTATTTTTTGTAGTTCTCCTCTGATGTATTATATTAACTAAGCTTTAGGATTGGGCTGGACTGTCTTTTTAAGTAAAAGAACAAATGTTAATGTTATGCCATCAAACAGGTACACAAAAAAACCTACTGAGTGTTGACTACAGGACTGTATATTGACCAATTTTGACAAATGTATGTAGTTTTCCACTGCAATATAAACTGTACTAAGCTTTGGGCTAGACTGTCCTTTTATTTCAGTGCAAGTGTTCACACACATGTATAGCAACAGGGACAGGGACACAAGCAATTATGAACATTTGCATTTGTATCACGTCAACAGGACTGTGTGCCTTCTCCTCATGCCTTCCTCATCAGTACCACCTTGTTAATGAACCAAAGAACTGGACTGAAGCCCAGAGATACTGCAGAGAGAAGTACACTGACCTGGCCACCATAGACAACATGGAGGACATGGACAACCTGGCAAACATGTTGGAAGCCAATCAGATCAGTTCTGGAGTTTGGACAGGTCTGTATTCCATGGGCTCCTGGAGACAGGCAGAGTTCAGGAACTGGAAAGATGGAAAACCCAGCATGACTGGAGAACCACCTCTCTGTGCTTCGTTAGACAGACTCACAGGCTTGTGGGAAGACCAACTGTGTACCACAACATTGAAGTTCGTCTGCCAAGGTGAGCATCCAGGGGTTTAAACAATACTTTTAGAACTTAAAAAAATACATCCAGTAAAAAGGTTTTACATCTCGATAATAAGATGTTTTGGTCTCTGTTTTCGACAGATTCATATTGTACACAGCAAATGTTTCGTATTAATATATTCTCATTAAAAGCATTTCCATTTTTATTTGTTCTGACACCGTTGTGAGCATATCTTCATGACTCTAACCTCTAGTTTAGGTTATTATCGCATTAAGTATTGCAAATGTGTTAGGATGTTCATAAATATATCCAATACAATACCACATAATGCGTTTGTTTTTTTGTTTTGATTTTTCATCATAGAAAAAGAGAAATGCATAAAAATGCGTGTTCACAAATTCAAACTGAAAATATGCTTTTTAAATTAAACACATTCAAGTGAAGCCTTGAGGACTGATAAAAAAAATAATTTGCAGGAGACACTTTTGTATACGTCAATGAAAGAATGACCTGGACGGAAGCTAAAACTTACTGCAGGAAGCACCACACAGACCTGGCCATTGTGAGGAACCAGACTGAGAACGACCAGATACAGGAGATGTTACCTGGAAAGGAGAATGTCTGGATCGGCTTGTTAAAAAATCCCTGGAAGTGGTCAGATAGAAGCAACTCCTCCTTCACATGCTGGAGTGACGATCAACCTAATGAGAATGGATTGCTTGATGTCTGTATGGCATCAGTGATATTTACACACATGCAGTGCAGTGATTGGACATGTGATTATACCCTTCCCTTCTTCTGCTACAGTGGTGAGTCTTTTGTGTTTAAAAGTGACAAATCACATTATGATCACAAATGTTATACTTTTTGCACGTAAAAATGTTATACTTTGGTGAAAGAAATAACACAAACTAACGACGTAAAGAAGCTTGTTCTGTAACAGGATGACATTTGACTGACATGGTGAGTTGTTCAGTTGTCTGTGTGTCTCAAGTCCCCAGAGTGCATTTGGTGAGAATGAGTCTGACCAGAGAGAGCTCCGGTGTGGACCTAGAGGATCCTGCTGTGATGGAGGCCATCTTACAACAGGTGAGACTTGTTGATTCATGTTGATCTTCACTGTAAAGAGGAGAGTATATATTCTTAGTCCAGACTCTCTCTCTTCCTCAGGTCCAGGTGAAGCTGAGAGAGAAGGGGCTGACTGAAGACTTCCAGCTGAGGTGGAGAAAGCAGCCAGATGGAAAGGTCTTCCACAAGGAGGAAGACAAGAGTTCTCAGAGGAAGAGGAAGAAAAGGGAGAGGAAACCAGTTCTGACTAAGAAGGAATTATAAATTGAGAAGATACATTTATTCTAAATCTGCTTAGTGATAGAAAACACTATTGTACCAGATACTGTATGTTGATGTTCATCCTTTCATGTGAGTGTGGAGATTCTTTTGGACTGCAGAGTACGGATGAGGCTGTCTGTCCTCCACAAGGAGGAAGACGAGGAATAACAGGAAGAAGAAACCAGATCTGACTAAAAGAAACTCTACATTTGGAAGATATGCACATATTCAATACCTGTTTTGTAATAAAAAATAGAATTTTCCCTGTTGAATCAGATACTATATTTTAATATTATTTTCCCTTTCATCTAGTAGAGATGCTGACTGCTAAATACATTCAGAACATAATTCATGCAAATTCTTTCGTATCACTTTCTTAAAATGTTATTAGTAACAAATGCTTTAACCGAATTAATACATGTATTTGAGATTTCTTGTCACAATGTTCACAGAAATTATTCACGTCCAGTATCTTTGACGACTCCTCAAGATATTTAGCATTTTCTGTGTGCCTTCTGACTAATAAAACCTCTTGAAATCGACATCATCACGACCTTGTTACTTGTGTAATAAATATACACAGTGTGCGTTCTCACTCTGTGAATTTTGTTCATGTTGTTTAAAGGCACATATTAATGTGAAAAATATTCTACGTTTTCAACCAATATCCAAATTTAAGAATAGCACTGGAACTCAGCAAAGGTTAATGCAAAGTGTCTATTAGAATCCAAGGCGACAGAGGTCGTCATGGCGACAGAGACTCCAACAAACGTGAGCAAAATCCCGGGATCAGACAAAAATATTTCTCCGGACATTCCTCTTATATATCAAAACCTTATTATTTTGTGTAATTTTGCTATTGGTACAATATTGTTTGTCACAGATGCATTATGCATTCTTACCCAGCTGGGACCTCGTCATAGGGGACTCAGATTACAGGTGCTTTTTTGCATAGAAAACTCTCCCATTTTTAGTCCTGCTCTGGCCTTGAAGGCCAGCGGCACTACGTTTCTGGGCATAGGGCCGTAAATATGCCTCATGATAGCTGGGCCTTATAGTTTTCTATGGAAGAAGCATATACACATAGTCTTCTGTCGCACTCAGCCACTAATTATCCATATTTGCACTTTGGGCTTAAACTCTTTTACATATCAGTGGCAATACTAATCAGTCAACAGCTTCGCATCTGGTTTTCAGTAATATAGCATATAAAAGTGATAAAGGTGATTAAGAGGTTCATTTTCAATCATATAATCCATAATCACTATCCATATTCATAATTACAACAGTGTGATGTTTTTTCCACAACATTATATCTTCATATTGTGTTTGTGGGTGTGTCATGGATACCATACTAGTGTAGGCTCAAAAGACACACACTGAGATGAGTTGCACTGTTTTACATAAAGTTTGTTGTATACAAACTAGTTTAATGACCGAGCAGCATTTGCAAGAAATCCTTAACTCATTCCCATCTCAAGATTTGCAAAAGAGAGGGGACTAAGGAAACAGAACATTAGATGCAAACTAAACTGAAGACAGACAGACAGAGAGAGACAGAGAGAGGGAGAGACAGAGAGAGAGAGAGAGAGAGAGAGAGAGGAAGAGACAGAGAGAAAGAAAGAGACAGCGAGAGAAAGAGAGAGTCAAGGAAAGGCAGACTATTACAATAGGCTGTTCCTTGATCCTGACCACCAAATTATTATTATATCTTTTCACTAATGATTCTTGATCTTTCTGCTGTATTGTCTAGTTTTATTCCTGGCCCATTTGTTAGTTTTTCTAGCGTTGTGCCATTTTATCATTATTTTATTTATTTTTTGCTGGTGTTGTATGTTGATATTTATTTTATTTTTCTCACGCAATAATGTATCTTTACACCTTTAAAAATATGTGATAACAGCAGGCCTCCATTGAGAAGGCAGTTCAACTGACACTGCCTGAATCTGAGTTTCTCTCTCATTCTCAATCACCCGTTCTTTAGAAACCATTTCTTTTTTGTGTGTGTGTTACTCTCTCCATCTTTCTCTCCCCTCTTTCTATCTGTCTATCTCACTTTATTTCTCTCCCTCTTGGTAACACACACTCTTCATTTCTCTAATCTAGACTAATTTAGTTGGAGCAGAGCAGACACCAAATTGATTTTTTGTTTTGTTTTGTTGAGAAGGACAATTTTGAGTGAGGAACAGAAGGGGATAATTTGCCTCTTGAATTTTACCCTTCTGTTCCTCATTACATTACATTTAGTCATTTAGCAGACGCTCTTATCCAGAGCGACTTACAGTAAGTACAGGGACATTCCCCCCAAAGCAAGTAGGGTGAAGTGTCTGTGCCCAAGGACACAACGTCATTTGGCACGGCCGGGAATCGAATCCAATTTATTAATAAACAATTTGTCAAATAAAATAATTTCATAGTATCTTTGTACAATGACACAGGGTTTCTGAAAGTTTCCTTCAGTAGAGAATCAGCACAACTGTTACTCATAAATGGTCAATCTTTTCTCCCGTCTTTCATAAAGAGAAAAATCTGAACATACCAACTCTCTTTTTATGTCCTGAAACATTTCATAACTTTTGTTGTTATAACTTGTCAAAGTTACAGTTTAAAAAACAGCATTAAAAAGGATTTGATTTGAAACAACACAAAACTGGTCATAAACAACGATCTGCCATTTTATGAAGACAAACAAGTATGATCCAGCTCTCATCAGTAAGCTGTGGTAAACGTGCTTCCCAAAAGTCCCCGATGAACCCTCTATACGCATCCACCCGTCTCCCCCTCCTGCTCTCAGATGACGCCCCCCTCCCTGCAGCCTCTCACGTGCCTTCACTCTGACTCCCCTTGCTGCTCCAGTATGAGGTGAGACAGCGAGTTGATGTCCGTCACTGTGGGATTGCTCTGGAGCACCAGGGTCACCATGCTGTCCTGATCCGGGAACACCTGAGACAGGCCCTCCCTCAGCCTGGCTGTGTCCGCGGGGCTCCTCTCTGCCCAGGGACCCTGGCCCCTGCCCTGCCCACAGGGCTCTGCCCTCCCCTTGCCTCCTTTCCTCCCCTGCCCTGGGCCAGAGCTGAACTCCGAGCCGGTGGGGACCCCTGGTGTCCGATCACGGAACTGCAGGCCCTCTGTGTGAGGCCGAGGGGGGCTGGAGGAAGGAGGCGGGGACGATGACAGAGAGAGAGAGAGAGAGAGAGAGAGAGAGAGAGAGAGAGAGAGAGAGAGAGAGAGAGAGAGAGTGAGAGACAGAGAGAGAGAGAGTGTGATAGATAGATAGAGAGAGAAACAGAGAGAGAGAGAGTGTGAGAGACAGAGAGAGAGAGAGTGTGATAGATAGATAGAGAGAGAAACAGAGAGAGAGAGAGTGAAATAACAAGGGAGGGAGTGCGAGATTCAGTGAGCTCATGATGTTCACATCCAAGCGGAAAGGAAGATGAGTCTGTGTGTGTGTGTGTGAGTGAGAGAGTGTGATACCTGTGCTGGGAGCGCAGGAAGTGATCCAGGTGTGGCCCTCCTCGGCCGAGCGGATCATCCGGCACCATGAAGTGATCCCCCACGAACGTGTACTGAAGCAGTCTGGATTGGAACCAAGTCAAGAGTCGATGCAGGAAACAGGAAGTCGAGAGTCAACATAAAACCTACGGAGTCGACGTCTATGTCGAGGTACACCGACTAACCCAAATGATAAACACAGCTAACTTAAACAAAAAGCAATAAACCACAACAGAAATGCGATGATGTGAGGAATGAACAACCACATTCATTTCGACTCCTTAAATCCCTTTTCTTCCTTCCTCTACCTTTTCTTGATGATATCTATCCACTCATGCGACTCGTCCAGGAGGTCTCGGAGGTTGTCGTTCGTCACGATCACCCCGTCTGTCTTGTGGGCCAGCTGCAGCATGAACCTGAATGGGGGGGGGGGGGGGGGGGGTGCGGTGCAGAGAGGAACCAGGGACATGAGAACAGGGAGTCAGGTGGCTGAGCGGTTAGGGAATCGGGCTAGTAATCTGAAGGTTGCCAGTTCGATTCTCGGCCGTGCCAAAATGACGTTGTGTCCTTGGGCAAGGCACTTCACCCTACTTGCTTCGGGGGGAATGTCCCTGTATTTACTGTAAGTCGCTCTGGATAAGAGCATCTACTAAATGTAAATGTAAACTAAGGAAAGAGGGATGAGTAGAGCGAACGAGAGACGAGTGCAGAAAGAGGGATGATTTCTCGGATGAAGCGAAGGAGACGAAGAGAGCAACGCAGAAATCCTCTTCACCTCTTACACCGAAATCATACAGTTATTCGTGTTTTAGAAGTAGCTTCTAGACATTTCCGTACCACGTGCTGTGTAAGCAGGTTATTACACAGAGTGAAACGACCTCTGACCTGTCATCGTAAGAGTTGATCCTCTTCCCCTGCACCTCTCTGGACGGAGTGTAGGACAGGAGACCGAGGTTCTGCAGCTCGGTTAAATAGTGCTGTTCTGGAGGACACACACACACACTGGGGTTAAATAGTGCTGTTCTGGAGGACACACACACACACACACACTGGGGTTAAATAGTGCTGTTCTGGAGGACACACACACACACTGGGGTTAAATAGTGCTGTTCTGGAGGACACACACACACACTGGGGTTAAATAGTGCTGTTCTGGAGGACACACACACACACTGGGGTTAAATAGTGCTGTTCTGGAGGACACACACACACACACTGGGGTTAAATAGTGCTGTTCTGGAGGACACACACACACACACTGGGGTTAAATAGTGCTGTTCTGGAGGACACACACACACACACACTGGGGTTAAATAGTGCTGTTCTGGAGGACACACACACACACACACTGGGGTTAAATAGTGCTGTTCTGGAGGACACACACACACACACACTGGGGTTAAATAGTGCTGTTCTAGAGGACACACACACACACACACTGGGGTTAAATAGTGCTGTTCTGGAGGACACACACACACACACACACACTGGGGTTAAATAGTGCTGTTCTGGAGGACACACAAACACACACACTGGGGTTAAATAGTGCTGTTCTGGAGGACACACAAACACACACACACTGGGGTTAAATAGTGCTGTTCTAGAGGACACACACACACACACTGGGGTTAAATAGTGCTGTTCTGGAGGACACACACACACACACACACACTGGGGTTAAATAGTGCTGTTCTGGAGGACACACACACACACACTGGGGTTAAATAGTGCTGTTCTGGAGGACACACACACACTGGGGTTAAATAGTGCTGTTCTGGAGGACACACACACACACACACACTGGGGTTAAATAGTGCTGTTCTGGAGGACACACACACACACTGGGGTTAAATAGTGCTGTTCTGGAGGACACACACACACACTGGGGTTAAATAGTGCTGTTCTGGAGGACACACACACACACACACACTGGGGTTAAATAGTGCTGTTCTGGAGGACACACACACACACACACTGGGGTTAAATAGTGCTGTTCTGGAGGACACACACACACACTGGGTTTTGACACAGAAGAGCATGCAATCCCATACAAACACCATGTTACTATTAATTGTATGTTTGCACATTAGTCATTTTAAATCTATATATATATATATATATATATATATTTATATTAATAAGAAATATATATTCTACTTAAAAATGTGATGTTGTAGCTTATAATTTTTTAATTATTGTAAAAAAAAAGTGTTACACATGTGCCCTGTGTTACACATGTAGCAACCCTTGTGTGATCTCTGCAAAATCCTTCGACACAGCCCCTTGTTCAGCTGCACAGGAAGTGTTACCTTTGACCCTGGAGTCTCTCTTGGATCGCCACTGTGGAACGAAGGTGGTGATTCGCCGATGACCTCGGTTCCAGAAGTGCTGCACTGCCAGGGCTATGCCCCGACAGGAGAAGAACTGGCCCAGCCCATGACTGTAGGGATTTAAAGGGACAGGTCACCCTTTTATTCATAGTCAGCTATTAGAAACAGGTTTTGTATCGAGGACATTCGCGTAAGTCTGGAGCAAATCTTCTCATAGGGGAGTCAGGTGGCTGAGCGGTGAGGGAGTCGGGTTAGTAATCTGAAAGTTGCCAGTTCGATTCCCGGCCGTGTCAATTGACGTTGTGTCCTTGGGCAAGGCACTTCACCCTACTTGCCTCGGGGGGAATGTCCCTGTACTTACTGTAAGTCGCTCTGGATAAGAGCGTCTGCTAAATGACTAAATGTAAATGTAAAGGGACAGGTCAGCCTTTTATTCATAGTCAGCTATTAGAAACAGGTTTTGTATCGAGGACATTCGCGTAAGTCTGGAGCAAATCTTCTCATAGAAAGAGATTGCTTCCTTAGGAAGATGAAAAAAGATTTATAATATTAGAATGTTATTACAATAACATAACAATAACAGCGTGTGTATGTATTGTGCACAATATCGACTGTTCTATATCTGCTTTCTCTTTCTCTCTCCCCCTTTCTTTCTCTCTCTCTCTTCCTCCATCCACCTGTTCTCACCTCATGGCCACGTTGCTCCCGTCGATGATGATCATCCTCAGGCCCGGGTCACCGGGGTCACCAGTCAACTGGAGGTCAAAGGTCGTCTGTAGCCCCTCCAGGAAGCGCTGCTCTCCCGTCACTACCGCCCCTGACGGCATGGCCGGGAGACCCCGTCGGTCCCTCACAGTGGGGGCAGGGGGGTTGCTGATGGTGGAGAAATATGGGGTTTGGACGGGGGAAAGTGGGCCAGTGGGTTGAGGAAGGAGGTAGGTGGGCTGGGGGGCTTGCGTCGGGGGGTAGGTGGGTCGGGGGCCAGGCTCGGGGGGGCTGGCTGGGGGGGTATGCAGGGTGGAGGGGTAGGTGCTCTGGGGGGGGCCTCTGACCCTCTTGGGGCTGGCGTGGAAGGGAGGGTGCGCCTGGTTAGCGTGGAAGGGAGGGTGCGCCTGGTTAGCGTGGAAGGGAGGGTGCGCCTGGTTAGAGTGGAAGGGAGGGTGCGCCTGGTTAGCGTACGAGGGGAGTGCGGCCAGAGGAGAGCGGTTAGGCGGGGGCGGAGACAGTGGGAGACGGGGTGAGACGTTCAGCTGGGCTTGATCCGGTCGGGTGAGTGACGCAGCTGTGGTTAGGTCTCTTCCTCCTCCACCCTCCGCACGTGCCTGCCTGTTCACATTCCTCCTCGCCCCTCCCTTTTCCACACCAGTGGAAGCAAACAGCTCCGCCATCTCCTCCTCCTCCCCCCTGTTTTTCTCCGCCTCTCCGACTCCCCCTTTCCCAGAATCCCCCGGCCCTGGCCCCTCAAGGCCAGGCTCGTCCACCTCCCTCGGCCCCTCCTCCCTCCCCGCCGCCCCACAGGCCTCCGTCTCCCTGGCTCCGCCCTCCTCTCGCTGCAGCTGCAGGAGGAGCTGGTGGGTGGAGAGTTGGGGCAGGGAGCCGTAGACCTCCACCACCTTCTCCTCCGCGTAGCCGCAGCTCACGGCCGCCTTCTTCAGCACCCCGAGGACAAAGTCGTCGCCGTCGCCCCCCTCCCCCACGCCCCTGGAGCCCCTCCAGGGGCACCACGTCCCCCAAGTCGGGCACCCTCCCGGCCTTCTCTCCCCCCCGCCCCCGCACCGCCTCGTCCGGTTTGGCCGGGACGACCGCCTCCCCCCCCCCCTCCCCCGCCGTTGTCCTCCCAGTGCTCGGTCTCGCTCGGCCGGTTCCGCTCCCTCGCCTGGCGGTCGCTGCGGTCCTGCTCCTGCTGCACCAGGTCCAGGATCTCGGAGGCCTCCCTGGGCCCCGTCCGCGACACCACCCTCCTCACCACCCGCTCCGCGTAGCCCATGGTGGTGAAAAACTTCAGCAGGAGGCCAAACTCTTTCCTGCTTCCCGCCGACAACAGCCGCTCTCCCCCCTCCTCCTCTTCCTCCTCTCCCTCGTCTGACCCCTGCTCCTCCTCCCCCACCTCCTGCGGGGAGCGTGTCCGTCGCCCCCCCCTCCTCCGCCCTGCCGCGAGGGTCCTCTCTCAACATGAAAGAGCGAAAGAAGCCATCGAGGGGAGTCCCGTCGCTCCCCGTCTCCCCTCCTCCGCCCACACTGCCACCTGTGCTGGACGAAAAGGGCGACGGTCGTAAAAACGGCTCGATGTCCCGCTCTGGACTTTCGGGAAGTTGGACCGGGGGAAGTCCCTGCGTCAGGGGATCTCCTACGAGGGGTCCAGGTCTTTGGTCCAGATCAGTTTTCAGTAATCTAAAACCGTCCTGGGTTTCCCAGAGCCCCCTTGGATGCCTAGTGTCTCTGAGGACCGCGTTCTCCTCCGACACCATCACGACTGGGTCCGAACCCAGCCCGGACTCCCTGACAAGGTCCAGAAGGTTCTCCTTCACAGCCCCGGGCAGCACCAGCAGGTCCAGAGTGTGTCTGTCCTCCCATATCTCCACCAAGGACTTGAAGGCCCGACGTGAATCCAGGGACTCGCCTGAGCCCCTTTCCCCGCTGTCGGCACGCCGTCCCTGGGTAGCCTCGTAGCGCTCGACCAGGTCTGTGATTAGAGAGTAGGCCTTCACCACTGGTTCCGTAAGCCCAGATATAAGAAGGAATCCTGGGGATCCCACCTGCGTCGAGAGGGAGGGAACGGACACATATTACATTACATTTATGCATTTAACAGACGCTTTTATCCAAAGCGACTTCCAAGAGAGAGCTTTATAAAAGTGCATAGGTCACAGATCATAACAACGAGATAGCCCCAAAAACATTGTGGGCAGCCAGACCATGAAGCATACATTGTGGAAACCAAATAAGTGCCAATGGGAAGAACAATAAGAGCGGCTATAAACATGACCAAAACATGAAAAACACTCTAAACCGACATGACCAAAACATGAAAAACACTCTACACCGACATGACCAAAACATTAAAAACACCCTAAACCATAATGCTCTCTCCACTCGTCTAACGTCAGTTATTATTTCCTTCCACCCACCCAATCTTTCCATCCAATCGCTGTGTGTCTCTGACTGAACTGGAGGACTTACCACTAAATGGGCTGAGGTGTTTTTCATCAGGGAGTCTAGGAACAGGCCCCGGGCACCGCAGAACACGCAATGGAGAACCCCAGGGTACGGAACCTCCTGCTGTTCCTCCTGATTCACAACACCCCTCACAAACAGCTGCAAGAGACAACTTAGAACGTGATGTCCTTGTGAGAAATAACAATAATATTATCGTTATTTGACCCTGAGAGAAGGACTAGGGCTTCTCATACGAAACAACAAAACAGGCTATTCTCTGAGCAGTGCGAGTTTCATAAGAACCTAATCTTGTTTATTTATAAAATGCCTCGAACGTAAACGTACTACATCTTGTTCTTTCTGAATCCTTTTCCACGCGCAGCAAGCCTGCGGAAAACTTCTTCCAGTAACCGCCTCGACATGCTCATTTCAAAACACAGGCACACGAGATATGTTACCTTGGCAGCAGTCACGTCTTGTCTCGTCCCTCTCAGCTTGAGCCAGATCTGCCCGCTGTGTGGCATCCCAGGCTCCTCCTCGGCCCCCGATCTCCATGGTAACCCCAAACACCCTCCTCACGTTGGGGTGGAGGGACAGGAGAGCCCCCCTCAGAGCCCCCGCACACGCAAACTCATCCTCCACCTGCTCCTCCCCACCTCCGCCCCTCCATCCTTTCTCCATCCCTCCTCCGGCCAAGCAGGGAAGGAGGCCAGGACAGGCCATCACAGGAATCAACTACAAGTCACTGAGAGAGAGAGAGAGAGAGAGAGAGAGAGAGAGAGACCGAGGGAGAGCGAGAAAGAGGGAGAGCGATACAGAGAGAGAAATATAGAGAGAGAGAGATATAGAGAGAGAGATATCGAGAGAGACCAAGGGATAGAGAGAAAGAGGGAGAGAGATACAGAGAAAGAGACAGAGGGAGAGAAAGACACAGAGAGAGAGAAGAGATACAAAGAGAGAGAGAGAGAGAGAGATATTGAGAGAGACCATATTACAACATGTTTCATAATACAGTTAATCGAAATAGAATATAATGGTGATATTGTCAATTTAACAAAAGGACTAACCTCATTCCCTTCTATATGTTCAGGTCTTCGGCAAGTTTCGATTCTCAGTGTGAGTAGGCGTACTCAGTCTTCCGCAATGAAATGTTAGTCCAAAGTTCACATATACTACATAGGCTATGTTAGTGGAGTCATCAAGAAAATGAGACAAATATTCTTAGGACGCTCAAGATTAAACTAGAGGTACGTGCTACCGATTTCTTTAGGACACAGAAACGTCAAAAACGAAACTGTAAACAGAAGCGTCACCGGTCCGGGAGTAAATCAAAATACAAATGTACGTCGACTTCGTCTGAAAGAGACGCCTCACAGTTACAGTTGACTTTCGGCGCGTCTCAAGCAATCCCAAATCTTCTTCGAGATCTTGATAGTCTAGGAATGTAGGCTATTAAGCCACAATAATAAACGATCGCTAATACAAAACACCCCGGCGTATACGTAGCGATAAGGGTAATTCCATTGACGTCACGAGAGAAAACTTTCCTTTCCACGCGCAGCACGCTGCAGCTGTAAATATTATTTTGCAGACGTCTTTAGCATGCTGAAAATGTCAATAGCTACATTACGCAAACTTCACTGTTTTTAAGCAGCGAGAAAAGAGACAAACAATAGACTGTGATACGTTTAATAGAGATATTTAATCAGAATAATGTATTTGACAAAAATCACAATTGTCCTATTAGTCAGAATTTGATGCCAGATTGACATAGAACATTGACTTTTCCCTTTAAACTTCATTAAAAAAAAATCAATACACACCCTGATGAAGTTATGGATGAGGCTGGACAGTGATATCCAGGTGCAGGGTCCTTCTGTAGACGCGCGTGCTCGTGACGTTCTGTCAACGCAGTTGGCGCTGCGCGTAATTTCTATCTGAAGTTTCGATGCAGAACTTTATAGCAATAGAATGTCACTTCTTGTTTTCGGTTCGACACGGTGATCTTATGAAGATTAAACTGTTTTCTTACAGCCTATTTAAGTTTGCTTGCGTTGTTTTAGTTTTGGTCTTGGGGACGAGCTACAGTAACCTAGTACTAGTACCTGTATGTTAAATTTCACCGGTAAGTCTAATTTCCGCAATATCCTACAGCGAACTGAGAATGTATGGTTCATGTTAAATATTTTAATTGGGGAAGTCGGTCGAAAAGCAAAGAGAACAACGAGTAGGCTAGAGAGAGAAAGGGCTTCATTTCTAGGATAGAATAATCTATAATCTCTTAGATTTTCTGATATTTGATCCTGTGTTCTCTCTCTCTCTCTCTCTCTCTCTCTCTCTCTCTCTCTCTCTCTCTCTCTCTCTCTCTCTCTCTCTGTCTCTCTTTCACACACACACACAAATATATACACACACAGTATCTCTCTCACACACTCTTCCTCCGTATTTAGTAAACGATGGACTTGACCTGTGGTCCACCAACTGTGGTGGTTTCTGATCACAGTCTGCAAAACTGGCAGTTGATTGGTTCTGGTGGCTTTGGCCAAATCTACAAGGCCAGACACAAACAATTAGCGATGGATGTGGCTATCAAACTTTTGCACCATGGCAACGGGTAAGTTTGGGTATACA
>NC_090072.1:2075602-2117427 GCF_038355195.1 Osmerus mordax | reverse complement strand
GGAATGGAAGACACACCACAGGGTTTTGTTTTTGTAATTTTGTTTTGTTTGTTTTATTTTGTTGTTGAGCATTCGTTTTAAGCGTTACATGCATAAAAGCTAAACTGTCAGTCTACGAAACATGGAATATGCAAGCAATGATTTGAATAAACATCGTCTGTCTCTACGCCTCTCTCTTTCTCTGTTCCACCTCTCCACCTCTCTTCCCTCCAACCCCCCGTCGTCAGCAGGAGGGTCAGGACCAGGAGTCGCTGAATGTGGAGTATGTCCAGTCCCAGACACCCTGCTCGCCCCTCGACCCAGACCCCCCCATTGTCCACCCCCTGTCGGCCTCTCCTTCATCCCTCCCACATCTCCCTTCTGCTCAATCCCTCTTCCACACGTCTCTCTCTCTCCCTCTATTCCCCTCTCTCCCTCACCCCCACTCTCTCCCCACCCCTGCCTCCATTCCCCCACTCCCTCCCTCCCTCCCTCCTCCCTACCTCTCTCCATACCTCCAGTGCCCCCCACCCATCCACCTTCTCCCTCCATCCACCTTCTCCCACCCTCCTTTCCCCCTCTCTCCCCCACCCTCCTTCCCTCCCTACCTCTCTCCATCCCTCCACTACCCTCAACTACCCCCCACCCACCCACCATCCCCCTTCTCCCTCCATCCACCTTCACCCACCCTCCATTCCCCCTCCCTCCCACCCTCCCTCCCTCCCTACAAGGGGAACACCAGGAAGCCGGAGAAGGTGGAGTACTTCCATCCCCCCATCAGATTTCCTCTCTCCAGCTTGAGAGAGGCCTTGTCTCCTCTCTCCATGGTAACCAGCCGGCGTTGGTGGCAGCCTCCCGGGTCACGTCCTGGTCACCTGCGAACGCCGAGATGACCGGCCAACCGTTAAGTACCAGGCTCACCTGAGGGACGGAGGGAGAGAGAGAGAGAGAGAGAGAGAGAGAGAGAAAGAGATGGAGAGAGTGAGAGAGATATACGCGGAGAGAGAAAGAGAGGAGGAGATGAAGAGAGAGAAACCAAGTCAGAAGGAGTTGGAGAGCGTGTGAGCTGGAGAAGGTGGTGGGAGAGAGAGAGAGAGAGAGAGAGAGAGGGAGAGAAAGCAAGGGAGAGAGAGAGAGAGAGAGAGAGAGAGAGAGAGAGAGAGAGAGAGAGAGAGAGAGAGAGAGAGAGAGAGAGAGAGAGGGAGAGAGAGAGGGATGGGTGAGTGTAGGGGATATCGTGAGAGGTGACAGACACCCGGTCACCTGTATCGTCTGACGGTTATAGACCTTGACCACATGGAAGCAGAAACTGTAGACGCCTTTTCTGGGAGCCACAAAGACGCTCCGTGCCGGGTCAAAATGGCTGCCCACGTTCACCAGAATCTGAAAGAGAGAGCTCAGGGGTCAGGGGTCAGGGTTGTCATAGTGACCAGGAGAACAAGTGGATATGAGCTAGCTAACACACAGGCACAGACACACACACACAGACACACACAGGCACACACACACAGACACACAGTCACACACACACAGACAGACACACACACACTTAGACACACAGACACACACAGACACACACACACATAGACACACAGTCACACAGACAAACACACACAGACACACAGACACACACAGACACACACAGGCACACACACACAGACACACACACAGACACACAGACAGACACACACACAGACACACACAGACACACACACACAGTCACACACACACAGACACACACACACATAGACACACAGACACACACAGACACACACAGACACACACACAGACACACACACACATAGACACACAGTCACACAGACACACACACACATAGACACACAGACACACACAGACACACACACACCTGGTCGAAGTAGATGGTCATTGTGCGGTTGCTCATCTCTGAAGGTTCGTGGTTGGTGTTGCGGATCGCCGAGAACGCCACTCGCCCGGTGCCGGAGCGTACGGACATGCCCAGAGCGTTACCGGACGGCTCAGAGGAGGGGGTGGAGTCACACACCACCAGACACTTCCCCTCTAATACAATTGGCTCTGTGTCGTTCTGACCCTTGACCCCCAAGGGCCCCCATTGGAGAACCATGAAAAGTACAAGAAAAAGGGCGGAGCCAGAAGCCATTTTAGGGAGGGTCCGGGAATAGTGAAGACCCCGAGGCATTCCTCTGATTGGATGAGTAGTGTTGCTGACCCCCCTGACCTCCACCAAGACTACGTCTTTTAGGTTTGTCCTTTTCGGCAAAAAGCACAAAATGGACGCACAGCCGTGACCTGGAGAGAATTCTACGATCCACAGGGGTTCCGCAGAAACTCGAAGGACATGTCGTTCCTCAGCCAATCTGCAGTTAGCTCTGAACCAGAGGCCTTCTCCGAGGGTCAGGTGATGCCAACACGATCATTCCATTGGCTGAGAGCCTGGTGTTTGAAGCTGTGGCGTAAAGATTTGTCCTGTACTGGCATGCAGTAGGGGAGAGAGAGAAAGAGAGAGAAAGAGAGAGAGAGTAAACTTAGCAATATTCACTTTGTGTGGCTGAAAAACAAAGGGGTGGACAGAGAGGAGAAGGATGAAGAAGTGATGAGCTAGTGGCCTTGGAAGGGAGTGAGAGAAGGATGGAGTGAGAGAAGGATGGAGTGAGAGGAGGATGGAGGGAGAGGAGGAGAGAGGGAGAGGAGGAGGGAGGGAGAGGAGGGTGGAGGGAAAGGAGGATGGAGGGAGAGGAGGATGGAGGGAGAGGAGGATGGAGGGAGAGGAGGATGAGGGAGAGGAGGGTGGAGGGAGAGGAGGATGGAGGGAGAGGAGTGGAGGATGGAGGGAGAGGAGTGGAGGATGGAGGGAGAGGAGGATGGAGGGAGAGGAGGATGGAGGGAGAGGAGTGGAGGATGGAGGGAGAGGAGTGGAGGATGGAGGGAGAGGAGGATGGAGGGAGAGGAGGATGGAGGGAGAGGAGTGGAGGATGGAGGGAGAGGAGGATGGAGGGAGAGGAGGATGGAGGCCAGCTGGACACAGTATGGGTGGTGAGAACTGTATCAACCCTACCACTGAGCCACCATCTGTACATGAACACTCTCTCTTTCTGTACTCACATTCCTTCACACACACACACACGCACACACACACACTCGCACACGCACACAGAGACACAAAAAGTATGCACACACACAATCACACAAACACCGTTGAGCAAAAACATATATTCATGCATAATGAAATCATGCACAAATCTCCATGCCAGTTATGGCACACATAAATATATTATTATACAGGTAAAGTCTACAGACTTATGGCATTAGTTTAAACTACCTGTTTAATAAATTATCTTTTGGGGGGAGAAAATACTTAGATTCACGCAACTATCAATAAAGGACATACAAGTGGGATTTAAGTTTTTCTTTATTAATTTGTTTAAAACAGAGACAGTTAGTAAAACAAATATTGCAACAATTTGTTGAATCAGACATACACTAGACAAGTCATAGAGCATTGGCAACATCTTTGACAAAACATTCACCTTGGATCATCAGACTTTTAAAAACCGTGCAATCACAACTGTTAACATCTGGCCTCATTTAAAGAGCATGAAGATATGCTTACCTTTTGCAATGACTGTGTTTCCTTATTTATATTTAACAATGGATAAGTTGGTGTGTCCCTGAGGGCAGATTTCCCTTTTGATGCTTCACTCTCCCCTTCTCGCTCTCTCTCTCTCCCCTTCTCTCTCTCTCTCTCTCTCTATCTCTCTCTCTCTTTGCCCCTCCTAAGTTCTCTCTTTCCCTTTCGCTCAAAAATGTTATCTCTCTCCTCTCTCCTTTTTATACAGTACCTCCCCTATCCTCTCCTCTCTCTCTCTCTCTCTCTGAAACTCTCCCCCCTGCTCTCTCCTCCTCATCCCCTCTCTGGATCCTGTTCTCTCGCCCTCTCCTCTCTCTCTCTCTCTCTCTTGAAGACCCCGTCTGTTCCAGCAGACGCGTGATCACATCACCAGCTCTCCTTCCTCCCCCTGCTCTCTCCATCTCCTTCCTCCCCCTGCTCTCTCCATCTCCTTCCTCCCCCTGCTCTCTCCATCTCCTTCCTCCCCCTGCTCTCTCCATCTCCTTCCTCCCCCTGCTCTCTCCATCTCCTTCCTCCCCCTGCTCTCTCCATCTCCTTCCTCCCCCTGCTCTCTCCACCTCCTTCCTCCCCCTGCTCTCTCCATCTCCTTCCTCCCCCTGCTCTCTCCACCTTCAAGTTTTTATCTCTTTCTCTTCCCTCCGACTCTCGTCCTCCTTACTGAAACAGAATCGGATCCCTCCTTAGTTCTGGGTCTCCTCCATGAGCAAGGGCACCAAGGAGCATAATGTCATACAGGAAAGAGGCGGGACAAACGAGTCATTGACAGCTAGGTCACAGGAAAGACTGAAGGGGCAGGATGGTCTCGGTGGACACTTCCTGCACAAGCCCCGCCCCCTTCACATCACAGATGACCAACGGGGTGGCATTCCTCCCGTTGTGATGGAGACATGGGTTGAGGTATGGGTGGAGCTTCTCCCCCCTGAAGGAGCAGTCGTTGTAGGAGTAGATGTGAGCCCCGTCCTCCACGTCGAAGAAGGACACCAGCCCCTCCTCGTAGTCCACAAACACCCCCACCTTCTGGGGCTTGTCCTTCAGGCAAGGGGGGGTGGGGGATCCCGTACAAGCATATAGGTCCCCGCCTTTCCGCCGACACACTGCCCAGAAACCCTGATCAGGTCTAACCAGGACACTCCCCTTCCTGTTGATAGACTCCATGGCCACGCCCACATCCCAGTCTGTCTTGTTGCCCACCTGGGATGGAGGGAAATTCATTCATTTACTTCATTATACACTTCTAATTATACTTATTTCATTCATTTGATACTTGAAATCAAGCAACCAATCAACAAATCATTACTCAGCCAATTAACCAATCACTATGCATGACTCTGCCCTGACTCTGACCTGCCTCTTCTGCTGGCTCAGACTCACCTTCTTCCCGTCTGCTGACAGAACCAGCCAGGCTGCTGCTTTGGCGGGTTCCAGAGTCACGTCCACTGGGAGGGGAGGGGGGGGGGTGAAGGGATGAGAGGAGAGATGCAGTTGAATGGACGCAGAAATTAGACCGATATCACGCAAGCGGGCGACAGGAAAACAGAACACGCCGCGTTTAAACTATAGTTTCCACACACTCCCATAAAGTGCCGTGAACGTGTGTTTAGTAAACGGTTTGAAAGCGAGAAGAGATGTAACAGCCCACGTGAACCAAGAATCGATGTCGCGGCGCTGTAGGAACACACCTGCATACTGCTGGGCCCTCCGTAGCTCTGAAAAAGGAGAATGCAGAAGCGTTAACAGTCAATCCCCCCTCTTTACCCCTCTCACTTCACTGTGTCATCGATTACATTTACAGCGGAAACAGTACAAACCAATGTCGGACAACTCCCTCTCCAGTTTCTGGCAGACGTTTGCCAGCTTGGACATGGCTTTCCGTACGGTACCCACACACAGGTCAGAGTGCAAGCTGACCTCAGACCAGTCCTTGGTGGGAGGAAGGGAGGCGAGAGAGGGGAAACTCTAAGACAGACGACCCCCAAAAAAGAAAGCACAGTGAGAAAAAAGAATCGTGGAGAATCACAGTCGCTGCATCGTACGGTCAATCAATCTGACTTGAGAGGTGAGGAAGGGGCTGACCTCGAGGAGGAGCAGGGGGTCGTCGGTGTGTGAGAGCTGCTCCAGCTCAGCGCTCCTCCACCGGAGCTCAGAGATCTCCCGTTTCAGATCTTGGATGAGGCCTTCGGCCCTCTTCTCGGTCGCTGCCTGTTTCACCTGGATCTCCTCCACCATACCAGTCCTGCTTCTCTCGATGGAGCTGACCAGTTCACCCAGCAACTGAACCCTCACTTCTACCTCTTTCTCGGCACTTCTCTGCGAGTGACAACGCGCGGAAAACAAATATTCAGACACGTTCATGGTTTTTTTCGGGGGCCGTTTGTCACGAACCAGAATTGTGATCCAACAACGATCGAGATTCTCGGGACGTGCGACTCACCCTGCTGACCTCCACCGACTGTTGGATCTCCTCCACCTTCTCCTGTCTGGTCTGGATCATCTGCAGCACCTCCACCTCGATTCTCTCCACCTGTGTCTGTTCAGGAGCACAACAACAGAAAAAACAAACCCGTCCACTGTTAGAGCCCCTCCTTCCAATCTTCCAAGGACAACATTGAGCTCCGCCTCCGCGTCACTTCAGGTGACGGCTGAGGGAACGCTAAAAAGAGTCAGGAGTCGGGAGTCAGATGGCTCAGCGGTTAGGGAATCGGACTATTAATCAGTAGGTTGCCGGTTCGATTCCAGGCCGTGCCATATGACGTTGTGTCCTTGGGCAAGGCACTTCACCCTACTTGCCTCGGGGAGAATGTCCCTGTACTTACTGTAAGTCGCTCTGGATAAGAGCGTCTGCTAAACGACTAAATGTAAATGTAAAAAAACCGAAAAAGGTTCCAAGCCTGCCCTACCCTCATGTTGTGGCTCGCCCTCTCCACAGGGACGGCGCTGTGGGCCCGGTGCTCCGTCTCCGTGCACCTCACACAGAGGGGGGTCTGGTCCACCCTGCAGAACAGCAGCAGGGGGAGCCCATGCAGGCGGCACAGCACCCGCGGGGGGAAGGAGACCGGTTCGCCCAGCCTGTGTTCCCGCAGAGCCGGGTCCCTCTGGTGGGGCTCCAGGTGAGCCTGGCAGTAGGACGCCCGGCACTCCAGACACGACCTCACGGCCTGGGCGTTCCCCCCGGGGCACGCGTCACAGGCGACGGTGCCCGGGGGAACCCTCTCGGTCGCGTCGGCGCCGGTGGCGTCGGCCTCACGCTCGTTCAGCGAGCTCTTGAAGTGTTCGACGATGTCGGCGAAGCCCCGGTTGATGCGGAGCTCCGGGCGACGCTGGAAGCTCTCCTTGCACAGGGGACACTGGCTCCGGTTCTGCACGTCCCAGAAGCCGTTGATGCAGGCCAGGCAGAAGTTGTGTCATGTGACCCGAAGGCAGCACAAGGGTTAAATAACTATTTACTGAAATGACTATTTACAATCTATTTACTAAGTAGTTATTGTACAAAATAAGCTACGGTGTACAGAATGTGCATGTGTTAGTCACGACTGAGAGGATCATGTCAAATGATGTCGTTGGTGCACAAAACAAAGACAATTCCTCTCTGTCCTGACTTAACGTTTTGTTTCGTTTCTGATCAGACGAGGCACACTAGGTTTCGTTTCAGCTTTCTACCCCTCAGGAATGCTGCTAAGCTGGCAGGGATGGGGCAAGGGCAAAGTCTAGGCACTGCAGCTCCGCCAACATAAAATCATGTATTATGTAGCAACGTAATAGCCAGCTAAAGTTAAATAACTAGTAATCTGTCTGCTGTTGCACAGGGTCACAGTGTGAGGCAGAGCCAAGCATCACATTCCAGTTTGCACAGCATCGGAAGCGTCTCCAGAACAGGCTCGCCTTTTGCCGGCTATGGAAGCTACCCATCAACATGCACAGGTTATTTAACTGGTATAAAAAAATGAGGAACTCACCTGTTGAAGTGCTGTAAACGCGATCACAAACTAGGTATTCTGCAGAGGTGTGTTGCGTAGATGCTTGTGACTCAGTTAAGGGTTTATAATTTTGGGGGTGGAGTTAGCAGGATGACAATGCACCTGCGTCAGGTACAAAGAAACGTTTGTGACTAAACCAGTTGCTTCATCCTCAGCCAATCAGTTTTCTGGTTTGCCTGTCTGTCCACAGGACCAGTTTTAGACATTTAGAGGCCCTAGGCTAAATGTATGTTGGCGGCCCTCCAAACCCCTCCTCCCCTCAGCCTTTCAGAATCAATAAAAAACACAACATCACAGCAACTATGATTTCTAACCTTATTAACAACCACTTATGCTGCGTCTTGATTGGTGGACTAGGGTATAGCGATGAGAGGCGCTGACCCGTTGTTGTATGAGAAAAGGTTCTGTCTGGTTTGACATTCCGGAATGTGTCACCAAGGTGACTGTTTTGTACTTTTTGTTCCGCGGATTGTTCTGTGGACTGGGAGATTCAGATGATTCATGTTTGTTCAGATTTTGAACATGAACAATGAACAGGAAGTCTGAACATAAATAGGGAATGTATTACATTTCAGGGTTTCAAACTAGTTTGCTTTTTAGTTTGCTTTTTTTACCCAACTGCAATATGGGCTCTTTTGCATTCCATAGCCTCACAACAGATACACTCATAGCAGCGGGAACATATTGATCAGGTGGGTGCTGGGGGTGGTGGAGGGGGGGGGGGGGGGGGGGGGGGAGGGTTAGGGGGCGGGGTTTAATGTTGTGGGGCGTTGCCGGGGTGGTGAATTTTCAAGGGTTTCAGATGGCTGAGCGGTGAGGGAATCGGGCTAGTAATCCGAAGGATGCCAGTTCGATTCCCGGTCATGCCAACTGACGTTGTGTCCTTGGGCAAGGCACTTCACCCTACTTGCCTCGGGGGGAATGTCCCTGTACTTACTGTAAGTCGCTCTGGATAAGAGCGTCTGCTAAATGAGTAAATGTAAATGTAAGTCAAATCATTTTAAATTCTCGTGCTGCCAGCAGGGGGCGCTGCAGCCCCCTCAGCACCCCTTGTTCCCGCGGCCATGAACACCATGTGATCTCTAGGGCTGTGTCTACTACCGCGCTCTTGTGCACTTCGAGCACTGACTTTCAGTGCTTACACTGACAGAACCAGCAGAATTCAGTGCACTGAAAGTACCCGGATCCTACTGCATCTTTCACACCGAGCGCACAGTAGCATCCAACTTTTATGTTTAACCATCAAATAAGAAAAATTCAGTTAAAATTTTTGAAATTTAAACAATGTTTTATTTCCATTAAAACGGTGCTATAATTTAAATAACAGACATGTTTATGGGTTACAGGGTTAGGGTTAGGATTCTGATGCATGCTAATTCAGTGATGTCTCCTGATTATAATCATCACAATAATGACAGGGCCATTACAGCCATCGTCTTTAGTCACACCATCATCACAACAGTGTCATCCTCATCATCATATTCATCACCACCGTCATCACAACATCACTTCCGTAGACATCACCATCACAACCATCGTCATCACAACCCCCCCCCACCGTCTTGGTCGTCCAGAGCGCGGGGTCCAGGGAGCCTTCAAGACCTCAAGCCCCACAGAAACCTGCAGACACACCAGAGACAGACCAGATCAGGAGTCACGCAGATTAGAGACACAGAGTGGCCTAGCGCACAGCTCAGAGACACAGAGTGGCCTAGCGCACAGCTCAGAGACACAGAGTGGCCTGGCCTAGCGCACAGCTCAGAGACACAGTGAGGCCAGGCCTAGCGCACAGCTCAGAGACACAGAGTGGCCTAGCGCACAGCTCAGAGACACAGAGTGGCCTAGCGCACAGCTCAGAGACACACAGTGAGGCCTGGCCTAGCGCACAGCTCAGAGACACAGAGTGGCCTAGCGCACAGCTCAGAGACACAGAGTGGCCTAGCACACAGCTCAGAGACACAGAGTGGCCTAGCGCACAGCTCAGAGACACAGAGTGGCCTAGCGCACAGCTCAGAGACACAGAGTGACCTAGCGCACAGCTCAGAGACACAGAGTGGCCTAGCGCACAGCTCAGAGACACAGAGTGGCCTAGCACACAGCTCAGAGACACAGAGTGGCCTAGCGCACAGCTCAGAGACACAGAGTGGCCTAGCGCACAGCTCAGAGACACAGAGTGGCCTGGCCTAGCGCACAGCTCAGAGACACAGTGAGGCCAGGCCTAGCGCACAGCTCAGAGACACAGAGTGGCCTAGCGCACAGCTCAGAGACACAGAGTGGCCTAGCGCACAGCTCAGAGACACACAGTGAGGCCTGGCCTAGCGCACAGCTCAGAGACACAGAGTGGCCTAGCGCACAGCTCAGAGACACAGAGTGGCCTAGCACACAGCTCAGAGACACAGAGTGGCCTAGCGCACAGCTCAGAGACACAGAGTGGCCTAGCGCACAGCTCAGAGACACAGAGTGACCTAGCGCACAGCTCAGAGACACAGAGTGGCCTAGCACACAGCTCAGAGACACAGAGTGGCCTAGCGCACAGCTCAGAGACACAGAGTGGCCTAGCGCACAGCTTAGAGACACAGAGTGGCCTAGCGCACAGCTCAGAGACACAGAGTGACCTAGCGCACAGCTCAGAGACACAGAGTGGCCTAGCACACAGCTCAGAGACACAGAGTGGCCTAGCGCACAGCTCAGAGACACAGAGTGGCCTAGCGCACAGCTCAGAGACACAGTGAGGCCTGGCCTAGCGCACAGCTCAGAGACACAGAGTGGCCTAGCGCACAGCTCAGAGACACAGTGAGGCCTGGCCTAGCGCACAGCTCAGAGACACAGTGAGGCCTGGCCTAGCGCACAGCTCAGAGACACAGTGAGGCCTGGCCTAGCGCCCTTCCCTTCATGTCCTCCTTTAGCACAGACGTGGTAGAGCCGAAGGGGCTGGATGTGTGTAAGCGATTTGAGCAGGTTAAACTACAGAACCGTCAGAGAGCCGTCACCACAGCGTAGCATCCTTCAGGGAGGAACAAATGTGTAAGGGTATGTGTAGGGAGTCAGGTGGCTGAGCGGTGAGGGAATCGGGCTAGTAATCCGAAGGTTGCCAGTTCGATTCCCGGTCATGCCAACTGACTTTGTGTCCTTGGGCAAGGCACTTCCCCCTACTTGCCTCGGGGGAATGTCCCTGTACTTACTGTAAGTCGCTCTGGATAAGAGCGTCTGCTAAATGACTAAATGTAAGTACCTGGCTCCTCCTTCTTCACCTCCTCTTTTTCCAGGGATATCTTGGGTTGAACGCTCCAGCGCAGTTTATAATCAGACAGACCCTGGTTCGCAATTATCTGGTTTATCTAGAAGAAAGACACTCTTTACCACCATTTTACTATGTATCGGTGTATATTTCACGAGGGGATTTAGTGGTTGTTTGCTATCCCTTTTCAAATTACAGTCACCTTTTGAGAATGAGGAATGAATCTTTAGCATTTTAGGTAAATGGAGTCAACATTGGGGGGGACAAATTACATTTTTGATGATAATTTCGGACAGCTTGAGTGGTTGCCTGTCGTAGCGTAGCACATTTATATTTTTATATCAATATATTGGGGGGGGGGGGGGGGGATTTTGACCAGATTTGAATACTGGGGGGGATTTGTCCCCCCCAATATGTATTATGATTATGGCCTTGATACAAAAAGCAAAAACTGCAGCCAACCGCAAGCAGCAGAAAAGGTCTCTCTCTCTCTCCCCTCTCTCTCTCTCTCTCTCTCTCTCTCTCTCTCTCTCTCTCTCTCTCTCTCTCTCTCTCTCTCTCTCTCTCTCTCTCTCACACACACACACATCTTCCTCTCACCTGTTGTAGCAGCCGGTCAGAAACCACATGGTCAGTCAGGTCACTATCTGTGAGAATCTTCATCTTCCCAAGAAACAGTTTTCCTCTAGGGACTAAAACAAACAAACAAACAATAAAACAACAACTGGAAAGTCAAATCGAGGAGTTTACATAATGCATTCCTCCTCCTCAGAGAGTCACGCATCGCATCACAATTTTCTTTAACGGACCTTGATGACGTGAGCTACAGTGTTCCGCTCACAGCGAATCGGTACGAAAGGAGGGACGAGGCCACAGCCTCCCAACAAGAGATGGAGAACCTGAACTCACCTCCGTAACACAGAAAGGGAAGGCTGGTGGAACAGGGCCACGGCTCCCATTTCCCAGAATGCACCACGGACGTGGCAGCGCAGGTGTTTGGTTCCACAGGGGCTTGAGGCTCCGCCCATTGTCTGAAGGAGGAGGGGCTCTGGTTAGACCACGCCCAGGAGTCTCTGAACAGGCCCGTCCACACGTAGTGATCCTGTGCTGCTTCCTGGGATTGATGGGTTGATTGGTTGACAATGTCACTAATTGGTTAATTGGTTGACAGAGTAATTAATTGGTTGGATTCTCTGACGATCCATGATTGATTGACATGCAGGGATTAAAAACACGAAACGAATGCCATGAAACAAAATGCCGTGAAACAAAAACAGAGCAAGTCAAATACAAGGGAGCCGTTTCCGAGTTACCAAGTTCTTACAGGAAGTGACAGAATGAGCCCAGGAGAGAACCAGGGACCTACCACAACGGCACTTTGCTGAGCGTCGTTTGTGACGCTGGCTAGGTCTGTGTGGTTATCCCTGCAGTAACGCTGGGCTTCCCACCACGACATCACTTCTGGGACCAGAGCATAGCTCTGGCTGGCTTCTGCAGATCCGGTGAACACACATGGAAAAGAATCAGTGATTACAATTAGGGTCTGGGTTTGATTGAGCTTGCCTGCAGTAGTAGCTAACACAATTTCAAACTGAATCATGCCCATGAAGGACCTCCAGGCAGACTCAATCAATCTGTAAAAGAATTAGAATGTGCTTCTAGAGGATTCTAGAACAGAACTGTTGATTTGGAACAGGTTGGCTTACCATTGTAGCAAACAGAGGGGAATCTGGCATCGCAATAGTAGCTGTGTGCCTCTCCGTCACTGTGCATCACAACACAGTGTTCAAAGCCAGGGAATCCCCCTGTGCTCCACAGAATGGTATCACCCACCCGGTAGAGGGACCACTTCCACTTCGGAACCCCTCCCATCTCCAGGCCGATCCAGGCCCTGCCGTCGTGGGAAAGGCCCAGGGCGGAGAGAAGACTTGCGGTGTCTGCCATGCTCTCCACTGTGACCAGGTCGGTGTGCCTTTCTCTGCAGTATCTCTGGGCTTCGGCCCAGGTCTTGGGCTCAGTGACAAAGTGGTACTCGTGCGGAAGGCACAAGCAGAGAGCACACAGTCCTGTGGATGAACGGGGACGTTTGTTTGGCGTCAGAGGCTGTTACTGGAGACATTTGATGTCAAAGCTATTTCTCCGCTATGCAGACAGACATACAAGCTGATGGATGGATGGTTAGATAGTTAGTTACCTGAGATGAGAAGAGACTGAACCCCTTTCTGCTCCATGGTAGGTATGTGTAGATCCTCCTTGAGCCTCCTGGTTCACAGACATGATGGAGAAAAACGATTACAAAATGATTTACAATCGCGCCATTGAGGCTAAATGACAATACCTTATACCAAACACTTGTTTGTGTTTGTCTGTGTGAGATTATTCATCCCCTTACACAGTCTTCTCAGAAATTCTCCTTCTCTTCTTGTCTCTCCTCTCCTCTCTCCTCTTCTGCTCCTCTGCACTGCTGTGAAGGGGGGAAGAGTCAACACGCTCTCTTGCATGCAAAACATCATCACACAACAAGTCAAGGTTGGACACACGGGTAATGGGGTTTGTAAAAATAAAACTTGTGTTCCAGGGAGTATATATATGGGATTTCTCTCTGTAAAATTCATATTTACAGAGAGGAATATTCGTATTTGAAATATACGTTTATATATAAATACTGATGTGAACACACTTAAACGAAGGTGTAATGTGAATCTGTGCTGAGTGGTGAGGTTTACATTTACATTTAGTCATTTAGCAGACGCTCTTATCCAGAGCGACTTACAGTAAGTACAGGGACATTCCCCTGAGGCAAGTAGGGTGAAGTGCCTTGCCCAAGGACACAACGTCAGTTGGCATGACCGGGAATCGAACTGGCAGGAATTGAAAGGAATTGATTTGTACTGTAGAAAGCTTTTTTTTCCTAATCTTTATTTTCATTGCTTATTGGTCAATCTCATTTTAATCACGTTCAAGTTCAAGTATTTTATTGTCAGATGCACAGAACAACACAGGGTCAGACTGGGCACTGAAATTCTTAGGACAAGACAACGCAAAGTAACCTCGCATAACATGACATATAAGTACTCAGAACAGGTTACAGCAATGATCACTCCTCTCTCTCTCTCTCTCTCTCTCTCTCTCTCTCTCTCTCTCTCTCTCTCTCTCTCTCTCTCTCTCTCTCTCTCTCTCTCTCTCTCTCTCTCTCTCTCTCTCTCTCTCTCTCTCTCTTTCTTTCCATTCATCCCTCTCCCCCTATTCATGCAAACTGTAAGTAAAGTCTCTTTGCTTGACTGGCCAATCAAGGTTAACTTTTGTATGCTAGTCAAGAGCTCGCTACAAGGTAGCATGTCCATCATGGTGGTGGATTAGCATTTCATAGAACTGAATCATTGTAAAATTATTCTTTAATGCTAAAATGTATTTACGATACAGCATTTTGTTAGTATGTCTCTCAAGGGTTCCTAAGAAACAAATGTACATTTCAAAAACGAATGACACACCAAACACCTTCACAATAAAATAATTGATGAATTGACTTGGATGATATTACGCTACCCAAAATAAATTACTATTGTAGGCTACATCGCACAATGAACCATCCAGATTTCTTTGCAGTCAACCAAATATTTTTTACCTCATTCCAATTAAGTTCATTTCAATACCACATCTTTATTACCGCATCCCATTTTATTTGTCATACAATCTGATCAATCAAGTTAACCTATAAATAGGACTGCGACGTCTCTCGAGACAAACTGATGTCCTTAGAGGCTAACACTCTTAAGTCCCGACCCTTTAACCCTGACCCTTAACACACATCCTCCCTCGGAGCCCAGAGGCTGCAGACAGACAGAAGCTCCGGATGGATTTTGAATAACAAATCAAAGAAGCACCTCCTGACTCGGGTTGTGTACTCTCCTGTGAGAACATCGGAGGATGTTGATCGCCAAACAAACCCTTCGTGACCTCCTGCGCTGTCTGTAGCCTAACAGCCTGTATGTTTTCGAAAATATTCGAAACTCGATACGGCATAATCGTGAATTCATTTAGCAGACGCTTTTATCCTAAGTGTCATAGTATGTGAACCTGCGATATCTTGATACTGAGTCGTGCTCTAACCACTGAGCTATACTCTACACGGCATAAATGCTAAATACAACAATTAACAAAAACCATGTAGATCGATGATTACTGAGAATATGGACCACAGAGTACAGTATACAGTATGCTTCATTACAGCCAACTGTTCCAACTGTTCAAGCGCCCATGCATCCTCAGTTACCCTGCTGACCTCCAGAACCAACATTCAAACTAGTGGTTATGTGCTTGTAACCGACACAGGGAGAGGAAGTTGTTGTGATTATTGGGGACAGTTGAAGAACCACACCCTCTAAGGTGCGAGAGAAAATACAAGCTAGATCTTGCTTAACTTTTTCCAAACATGCTTTTTAATGCATTCTTCCTCGTAATTTTCAACTGGTTGGTTGAGAATGTGTGTGAGGAGGAGGATTGGTCGAACAGTGATATCGCAGCGGTTGCAAGACAAATTACCTGAACTGATTCTGCCCTCTAGTGGTGGCCTCTGAGATGAGCATCTGTGAGCTCATGATCTCATTGGTTGTTTATATTTACATTTATGCATTTAGCAGACGCTTTTATCCAAAGCGACTTCCACGAAAGAGCTTTACAAATGTGCATAGGTCACTGATCATAACAACGAGATAGCCCCAAACATTGCGAGCAGCCAAAATATGAAGCATCCATTGTGAAAAAACAAATAAGTGCCAAAGGGAAGAACCATAAGAGCATATGTTCCTTCACCTGGCACATGCTGTGATTGGCTCTGACAGATTATTACCATTTTATTACCATTATCCAAAGACCACACGCCTAACATCAGCCTGATTAAGTTTTACGATCTTAAGTTTGATTATGTGGTTGGAAACTTGAAATGTTTCCTGAAGACAGTTACTGGTTGGGTTCTCTGGTTTGTTCCCATGGGAACCCTGTAGTCACACGCATGTCACATGACATACGATAGAATCGTTTGTGATCCCTTCGAGGGTGCGTCCCTTCCAACCAGGATGTAACCTTGGCTTCCGTGTGTAAATCAACAAACAGTCACCTGACCCAAGGAATGCTGATACACAAGATTACCCCAGTTGCAATTGTACACACACCCACGCACACTCGCGACTCATAAAAGTTTTGCGTGATAACTGCGCACCAGGTTTTGAAGACTGCCCCATTGAGACCGGTGCACAGGTGTGCATGCAGACAGACTCCCATGCAGCTCAGAGACCCACGACACAGATAAGGAGGGGGGGGGGGGGGGGCGGGGCTAACTGTATAAAAACCATAACAACTAACAGTAATGATTAACCATGATGACAGGACACTGACCTGTTTGACAGCTAGCCTCACGTAACACACCCTCCCTTTCCTGTATCACTGGTCATACAGCTCTACCAGGTAATAGTTCCACCTGGTCCACGACCGAGGCAGCCGTCTGTCCGACCGAGAACCAGGAAGAGCCTGTTTGAAAAAACCACCTGTCGCCCACCACTCACCCACACAGCGTGAGTAACAGATACTTTGCAGAATACAGCGTTGATACTCACACTGCCAAAATGCCGTGTCAGATTTAAGTGCCAGAATATTATTTATGAGCGTGCTTATGCTTAAAACAAGTCAAGTTGCCTGCCAGTATGGTGAGGAACTTTCACTAAGATTGATTTAATTTTGTTTTTTTGATCACACTCAGTTAGATGTTCAGTTTTTACAGTGCATGGATTTCTCACAGGAAATACCATAGGACCTATTGATCTGATCCCTCATCACTACAGTCATTAGGTTAATACAGATATTCAGTTACTATGAGATGTTACTCTGTAATAAGTGTCAGACCAAAGGTGGAAAGCCAAAGGTGGCAGTCATGGAAACACATTAACTACCATGTAACCACACAGCAATACCTACAGTAACAAGGTTGTTAGTGCAAAGGACACCAACATTAACACTAAATGTAACAATAATGTAAAAAGTGTCATTGTAAAGACGTTGTGAATGTAACAGTAATGTAAAATATTGTCCTTAATGTTACTCGAAAGGTTCTCGAAAATAGACGGTAGAACAGTTCTTCCGTGGTACCCTTTGATGGCAGATGTAATCTTAAAGCATTTACGATGACACCACCCAATCATAAGTCTTTGAGAAAACTTCCTTCAATGTAAGCTAAGCCAAAGTGCCTTGACAGTAGTTCGTGTAACTCTGAAGTCACAACACGGTCTTTTTGTAAAGCACGCTAGGTTGTGTTTAACTGAGCTAGGAAACACCTGTAGAGGATTGAGCTTATGGGTGACTCACAAAGGTGTTCTAATTTGGAATGTTAGGTTAAGGCGGTGCTGGTTCTATTCCAGTGGTGAGGAAGGGTGTGTCTGGTCAGCCAGATTAGCAGTACAACAAGTGTGTCATCTATACAAGAAACAAAAGAGGGCTGATAGAAGGTTTCTGTAATTGAGACCATTGAAACTATTGAGAGAGAGGGTAGATCGTTCGGGAAATGGCCTAGGCTAGATTCGATCCTGTTGCCCCGTGGTTAGGCCTGAGCTTGCATAATACATACACTTATCCAATGAGCTACCAGGGCACATGCAGTTCAGACAGTGTATTTGACACATCTAAACGCTTTATGTACATTATTACAACCATGTGAAAATACATGTAAAATCCTGTTGTCAGATAGTTTACGTTAAGTGTGCTCTCTCTCACAAGTTACTTCCTCTACCAACGAAACACATTAATTTAGCAGAAGTTTCTATCCAAACCGACATTGAGGACCTACAAGAACTTCCTCTATACTGACTGTCATCTTCTCCCCCATCTTCCTGTGTTACAGAAAATGGCTTCCCCCCTCGGCCTGCTGTCAGACAAACAGTTCCAGTGTTCCATCTGCCTGGAGGTGCTCACAGACCCGGTCACCACCCCCTGCGGGCACAACTTCTGCCTGGCCTGCGTCAGCGGCGTGTGGGACGGCTGTGAGACGTGGAGGTGCCCCAGCTGTGAGAGGACCTTTCCCTCCAGGCCCGAGATCAGCGTCAACAACGCCTTCAAGGAGATCAGCGACCAGTTCAAGAAGATGCGAGGCAGCATCTCAGACCTGGCCGCCGCCGCCGCCGAACCGGGGGAGGTGGCGTGTGACGTCTGCACCGGGACGAAGCTCCGAGCTCTGAAGTCCTGCCTGGTGTGTCTGATCTCCTACTGTGAGACCCACCTGGAGCCTCACCAGAGAGTGGCCACGCTGAAGGTTCACCAGCTGGTCGACCCTGTGGAGAACCTGGAGGACAGGATGTGTAAGAAGCACCAGAGGCTCCTGGAGATGTTCTGCACGAGCGACCAGACGAGCGTGTGTCGGTTCTGCACGGAGACAAACCACCGGGATCACCAGGCCGTCTCTCTGGAGGAGGAGTGTGGGAGGAGGAAGGTAGGGTCCTGCTTGTCGTTTACTTTCATTCAAATTGACATGACCTTATTCACCTGGTACATTTAACCTGCTTAACATAAATTAGCATGTAACAACACAGCCGCACCTGTATTAAATTGGAGTTACTGTGTAGGAGACACTTGAAATGTAATTTTTATCGGTTAAAGCATAATTGCGATAAGGTCTCGTCATGGCAACTGATGGTTGATTGAAGTCTCAACTGGATTGACGTATTGTTAGCATCCGTTTAACCCCAGTGGTCCTCCATGATACCGTCCTGATTATGGGGAGTGGTGCAGCTCAGGGTTGGAACATTTGAATACAGATCAAGGGGCTGCGGCTAACTGCTCTGTAATGACATTCAGATCCAGATGAAGGAAACGGAGGAAGGAATCCAGCAGATGATTCACACCAGAGTCATGAAGGTGGAGGAGATCGAATCCTCAATGGAGACCAGCAGGGTGAGTTCTCATCCTGTTTTTAAACACACAGAGGATCTTTGTTTAACTTTGCAGTCTAACACGCGTTGAGAAAACCTCCTCAAATGTCAAAGCGGCAGTTGAGTTGAACGTAGATTCAGGCTCGGCACAGGCTTTTTCACCTTCTCGCCAAGTCGTAGAGGCACATTTCTGAAGCGTTTGAGTCGTTCTGAAGCGTTTCTTCTCCCTCGTCAGAAAAGCGCGAAGGAAGAGATGACGGAAGGCGCCCGTCTTTTCGCCGCTCTAATCAACGCGACGGGGAAAGGCCAGGCGGAGCTCAATCGGGAGGTGGAGAAGAAGCAGAGCGCAGCGGAGACCAAGGCCAGAGGCCTCGTCCAAGATCTGGAGCAGGAGATCGCTGAGCTTCGGAGGAGGAAGACTGAGCTGGAGCAGCTGTCACACACTGAGGACCACCTCCTCCTCCTCCGGGTCAGGACACGTCACGCATCTCGTTCGTCGAGGAAAGACGCTGAATGAAATGGGTTTACGTACATTCTCTGTCTGACTAAGTGTGTTTCTTCCCTTTCCTGATGTTAGAGGTTCCCGTCTCTCTGCAGCCGTCCTCCCACCAAGGACTGGTCTGAGGTCAGCGTCCACTCCTACCAGTTTGTGGGGATGATGAGGAAAAAGGTGACTCAGTTGGAGGAGGTGGTGAAAAAGCAGTTGGAGACCCTGAGAAAGAAAGGTAAGACTTGTTCTCTCTGTTTGGAGGGTTGTGTTTTTGGTTACATTTACATTTTAGACTGTTAGTGGCTGCTTTTATCGACGTGCATTTAACACACGTGGAAAGTATGAACATGTATGATATTAGTTTGATCAATGGATGGATGTAGTTTGAAGATGTTCTGAGTATCCATCATTTAAAAAAAAGAGCAATAATTGTCTTCACTGGACAATTGCGATGTTTGTTTCTCAGCTGTAAGACAACTACTGTTGTGGTATTACTGTTGTGGTGTGACTATAATTTGGATAATTATATAATATATATAATTTGTAACTATAGTTGACATAAATATATGACCATTTAGACCTCCATGTTATTACTACTCCATGTATTCTTGAAGATATCATGCTGATGTCTGTTTCCATATCTTGTCTACCTAGAGTTGAAAAGCATTCAGAAGTATTCAGGTAATGCCGTCCTGCGAAGGTCTCGATTTATTAATTACTGTAATCAATCTATCCGTCGATCTATTCATTGATTTGAGACTGATTTCAAGTCCATCGTCCTCTGCCTCTCCAGTGGACGTGAGATTAGACCCGAACACCGCCCACCCCAACCTCGTCCTATCAGCAGACGGGAAGCAGGTGGGACGCGGCGACCTGCTCCAGATTCTGCCCGACAACCCGCAGAGGTTCGACCCCGTCCTCTGCGTCCTGGGAACGCAGGGCTTCCTGTCCGGGAGATTCTACTTCCAGGTCGACGTGGGCGGGAAGACCTTCTGGGACCTGGGCGTCGTACGCGAGTCCGTCAACCGGAAAGGGATGATCACGTCCACTCCGGATAACGGTTACTGGACGGTGAGGCTGAGGAGCGGGGATGAGTACCGGGCGCTGGAGTCTCCATCGGTGCTCCTCAGTCTGAAGGACAAGCCCCGGAAAGTGGGGGTGTTTGTGGACTACGAGGAGGGGCTGGTGTCCTTCTACGACGTGGAGGCCGGGGCTCACATCTACTCCTACAACGACTGCTCCTTCAGGGGGGAGAAGCTCCACCCCTTTCTCAGCCCCAGCGTGAGTGACGACGGTAAAAACACAGCACCATTGGTCATCTCGCCGGTCAGCTGACAAGAGTGAAGTGATACATGTGATAGGCAAATGGGATGTCATGTGACATGCCTAGATGGGGGAACAATGATTTGATCCTGAATCCAGTTACGTCAGGATTGTTATTTGCAGTTTTTCAACGCAACAAAAATAAATCTTTTGACCTGTTTTGTTTTACGGAAAGTATACACAATGATAAGCTTTGCAACAAATGTCTGTATTAAACTGTTAAATTAGTCACTCCTTGATTCATTTACATTTTGAATTAATTGATTGCTTGATTAAATGATTGGTTGGTTGATTGATTGATTGGATTCAAAGAATGTTCGCATGTTACTTGTACAATTCTTGAATAAACAAGGCTTAGTGAAGGACAGCAAATATTACCTTTGTGCGCTCATTAAGAAACTAGACTCTACAGTAGTTTGCATCAGTGCAGGAATTTATTTCCATTCGTTTCCATACTTCTGCAGACCCGAAACCAAGCGAACAAAACATGTTCTCATTGGTTAACCACTGATTGTACAATGTCATACGTCAAGGTTTTTCCATTACCATTGTGAAATACTGTATTGTGTTTATGCTATTCTGTCCTACTTATACGCGATCACTAAAACTAAAATGCACGCATAAAAGGATGGAAAAGAAAAACATTGAAACGTAAATGGACTGCATTTATATCCGTAGTATGTTATGTTTTTCAGAGATTTCAGATATTTATTAAACTACTGCTTGTTCACGGATGTTGAAACACCTATAATTAGTCTGATTTCGTATGAATATCGTTTGATTATGAAGAGAAATAGCAAAGGCAGCCTGAAAACACGTAGGAAAGAGAAAATAGCCTGTGTTCAGTTTTTGCAGACGTTTTATCCAACATATAGTAGGCCAGCCTACACAAGGGTTTGGAATATCACAAGGTATATCATGTTGGATCTGATCACAACTAATGTGTTTATTAATTAATAAATGTATGATTACCGGTCACATTATTGACTGGTATAATTCACACGTCTACCAGTTTACTTTGCTGAACTCTGGGACTGAAGCTCAGAGTTACTGCAGAGTTACTACACTGACCTGGCCACCATAGACAAAATGGAGGACATGGACAACTATTCAAGAGATAGCAGACATGAACAACCTGCTCCAACCTGCTCCTAACCGCTCAGCCATCTGAGCGGTTAGGAGCAGGTTGGAGCAGGTGCAGGTGGGAATCGGGCTATTAATCAGAAGGTTGCCGGTTCAATTCCCAGCCATGCGAAATGATGTTGGGCCTTGGGCCACATCACCCTACTTGCCTCAGGAGAATGTCCCTGTACTTATTGTAAGTCGCTCTGGATAAGAGCATCTGCTAAATGACTAAATGTAAACAATCTAAGCAGGTCTCACAGGCCAGTCTGGACAGTTTGTATGATGATATCAGCACCTGGAGGTGGTCACTAATACAATTATTCAAAAAGAGGAAAGGATTAATAGGAAGAAAATATCAAGAATTGATCGGCTGATACAAAGACTGTCTATGTTGTGTTCTTGAGACAAGAATAAACATGTTTCTGTCAAGAACAGAAGTGGTGACAATGTTTGTTTGTGTTCTCATTAAGAAACAATCCTGTACCGGGTGTTTAGCATCCAGTTTGCATCAGTCTAGAGAGGTCATTTTCATGTGGTTTGCATTCTGCTTCAGTCCGTGACCCAAGTGAACACATTCTCACCCTAACATTTCTTTACCACATGCTTGTATGATGCCATACTACAAAGCATTTCTAACATTATTAGAAAATCCTTACATTGTTTCTCTCAAAGATTTTTGAGGAAATTGTCCAAATCTCCTCTGACGGTTCACATTTACATTTAGTCATTTAGTAGACGCTCTTATCCAGAGCGACTTTAATGTAAAGCAAAATTAAAGTATTTAATGTTTAAATATCATTTGTTTCTGTTTTTTAATATGCCCCTCTGATTTAACACTGGCCCCCACTTGGCCCCCCCAGTAAAATTGGTCTAGAACCACCACTGCGTACTACAGAGATTACATTTTGGCTGAAAAGAAAAAAGGATCAAGGAAAATGTAGGGAGTCAGGTGGCTGAGCGGTGAGGGAATCGGGCTAGTAATCCGAAGGTTGCCAGTTCGATTCCCGGTCATGCCAACTGACGTTGTGTCCTTGGGCAAGGCACTTCACCCTACTTGCCTCGGGGGGAATGTCCCTGTACTTACTGTAAGTCGCTCTGGAAAAGAGCGTCTGCTAAATGACTAAATGTACTTTGGAATTGTAGAATATTTCAGGCAACACAGGACAATACACTCTCTCCCTTATTAGGTTGTTGTTTTGTCAACAAAAAGAGACAAAATACTGAAACCAAAAACACGTTTTGTAACATGTGTCATCTGTGAATATTGTCATGGAAACCATCAAACATTTTCAGGGGAAACATTTGAACACATTGAGTACAACATGACCTGGACAGAAGCTCAGAGTTACTGCAGGCAGCACCACACAGACCTGGCCAGTGTGAGGAGCCAGACTGAGAACGACCAGATGAAGGAAACTTTACCAGTGAATTCAGGTGCCATGATCGGCCTGTACAGAATCCCCTGGCAGTGGTCAGATGGTAGCAACTCTTCCTTCAGATACTGGAAGACAAACGAACCTAATAATGGCAAGGGGAATGCGTTCTGTGCAAGAGCAGTTTTCGCTTCCCATGGCGTATGGTCAGACTGTCCCTGTGACATGATGTTTCCCTTCTTCTGCCAAAGTAGTGAGTAGCTTTTTTCTTTTCGGTGACTTTAATATCATGTTTCTTACTGTATGTTCTACATGTCCAATGCGGGTGACATTTTAAAAGAGGTTGTGTCTCATGCATCATGTTTTGTGATGTGGTGAAATCCAACTGTGGCATTGGTGTCTCCAGTCCCGGTGCAGCAGCAGGTGGTGAGAATGAGGCTGACCAGAGAGAACTCCGGTGTGGACCTAGAGGATCCTGCTGTGATGGAGGCCATCTTACAACAGGTGAGACTTGTTGATTCAAGTTGATCTTCACTTTAAAGAGGAGAGTATATATTCTTAGTCCAGACTCTCTCTCCTCCTCAGGTCCAGGTGAAGCTGAGAGAGAAGGGGCTGACTGAAGACTTCCAGCTGAGGTGGAGAAAGCAGCCAGATGGAAAGGTCTTCCACAAGGAGGAAGACGAGAGTTCTCAGAGGAAGAGGAAGAAAAGGGAGAGGAAACCAGTTCTTACCAAGAGGGAACTCTAAATTTGTAGGAAGAGGAAAGATAACTTTGTCATGTTTTGTTGTTGTTGTTGTTGTTGTAGAGAGGCTGAGCAGCCACAGAATAGTAAATTTGTCAGAAACCATCATTTTAAAATAGATCATTTAGCTTTTTTTTTTTTTTTTTCATATTAATTTTCCTATTTTGTTTCACTTAATATCTGACAAATAAAATCTATTCAATCCTTTTGACTTTGGGCCAGTGTATTTTCAATGTTCACTTCAATTCCCAAACTATTGCATTAAGTCTAACAGTTAATGACCACCATTGAGACACAAGGCAGTTTTAGACTTATATAATAACACGTTCGATTCCCGGCCGTGTCAAATGACGTTGTGTCCCTGGGCAAGGCACTTCACCATACTTGCCTTGGGGGGAATGTCCCTGTACTTACTGTAAGTTGCTCTGGATAAGAGTGTCTGCTAAATGACTAAATGTAAATGTAAATGTAACATCATTTGCATCAGTGCAAACAGTCCGTTTCCATGTCGTTTGCATTGTGCTCCAGTCTGTGACCTCGGTGAACACATTCTCACTGTACCATTGCTGAACCACATGCTTGCATGATGATGTCATACTCCAAAAGATGTGAAACACAAAAGTTAAAAACTGTAGTTACTGCAAGCTCATTCTGTATGTCAAGCTCAGTTCCAGCAATTATTTAGAAACGTGACACTTTACCTTATATGATTTTACTATCAGACTTTACTCTTTATCATTTACATGTAACCCATGACCAAAGGGAATGCATTTTCACCACATTGGTTAACCACATGCTGGTCTTTTGCCATGCTATGATGGATATTCAAAACACCACAGTTACAAACTGTCATAACAGTATGTTCTTATTTCTCAAATCTGTACCAATAATACAATTAAACTCATCTGGGTAACAATTTACATTCAGAATATATTTATACTATTGCTCTTCACAACAAAGCAGTTTGATTACAGAGTTTATAACGTTTTTATTGTATTCAGAATATCACACGGGTCACTGATATACCCCAGACACAATGAAGTTGACCTACGACCTCTGTGTAATTCTAAGACAAGGGTGAGCAGTGCAGTATGATCCAATTCACGTCATTTCCATATGTGATTTGAGAGATATGCAAAAGTCTGGTTTCTAAAGTACATTTTGCATGTCCGATTGTAGAAAAGACAATCTAGTTAATAGGAAACAAAAATAATCAGAACCAGACTTTGAGAGAGGGAGAGAGATAGACAGATTAGACCGAAAGAAACAGAAGAAGACAGCAAGTCATCCTTCTTCTGTTCAGGTAAGACCAAACGCTGTAAATACATTGTTATCTACAGTTGACTTGAATTTCTTACATGCAAATACATGTTTACATTTACATTTAGTCATTTAGCTGACGCTCTTATCCAGAGAGACTTTCAGTAAGTACAGGGACATTCCCCCGAGGCAAGTAGGGTGAAGTGCCTTGCACAATGTCATTTGGCACGGCCGGGAGTCGAACTGGCAACCTTCAGATTACTAGCCCGCTTCCCTAACCGCTCAGCCATCTGACTCATGTTGACTGAGCATCCATGATACTGTTTTGCCAACAAACCTACTCTTTGTGGACAGATATGGAGGGGGGAACCTTCTGCATCCTTCTCCTCTCAGGTCAGTAGCAACGTGTTTATGGGTCTGTGAGGAATTTATACGTCACAAAACCATGGAAGCCCTATAGGGTTTGCCTAAGAGCAAAACCATCAAACAAAAAAACGAGATCCTTAATTCGTCTGAATGAGATCATATCTCGCCCAAACGACTCCATTAATGACCAAGGAAATTCATGTTTGTGTCAAATAATAACACAGAATACAAGTTTGTGGGAAGAACAAGGCAAAGAGTGTGTTTTCTTAGATTAGGCCTAAGGCACTTTAGGAAGACTGGGTAATAATGCCATCCTGGTTAAAATACCACAAATGGACTCATCTCATTAGCTAAAGGGAAAATTCGAATTTACATTTGAAAATGGAAATAATTGCTTTTGGTGTGACTCATACAGTTTGGCAGATGTATTAGAAATGTTGTCATAGTAAAACAAAAAAAAACTTAATTTTGTATACCTTGGTCTAACTCAAAATACACCCCTTTTGCTCGTGCTCTTTCATTGTATCACGTCAACAGGACTGTGTGCCCTCTCCTCAAGCCTTCCTCATCAGTACCACTTTGTTAACGAACCAAAGACCTGGACTGAAGCCCAGAGATACTGCAGAGAGAAGTACACTGACCTGGCCACCATAGACAACATGGAGGACATGAATAGAGTCTATGGGGCTTCCAGTGGTTACACGGGAAGGGCCTGGATAGGTCTGTATGGTGACATCAACACCTGGAGCTGGTCTCTGGGACGTAGTCCGTTCTACAGAGAGGGAGAGATCGTCTTTACTAACTGGGGTAATGAACAGCCCAATAACAACTACGGTAATCAGTTCTGTGTGGGACATCACTGGGATGGCAAGTGGCACGATAACGACTGCAGCAGGACAATCCCTGTGATCTGCAACCAAGGTGAGCACATTACATTTACATTTAGTCATTTAGCAGACGCTCTTATCCAGAGCGACTTACAGTAAGTACAGGGACATTCCCCCCCCCCCCCCCCCTGCTTGATCATTGCGCTATAAGAATTTCATTGTACGGACTAACTTTGTTAACCTTACACATGACAATAAATATCTTGAATCATTCGCACAACTTCTATAAATCTAACACACCCTTTGTCAATTATATTACTTGTAGCTGTGTTGCTTACATAATACCAAGGTCAACCTGACATATTTTGTACCCTTCCAAGGTTTTTAATCTATCACTCACTAGTTCTCGTGTGTTAATTTGCACCGAAATATATACATTATACTGTACAGGAGTGACGTTTGTCTACATTGATCAAAAAATGACCTGGACAGAAGCTCAGAGTTACTGCAGGAAGCACCACACAGACCTGGCCAGTGTGAGGAGCCAGACTGAGAACCAGCAGATATCGGATATCAAACCTGCAGATGTCAAGGCCTGGATTGGCCTGTACAGAGACCCATGGCAGTGGTCAGATGGGAGCAACTCCTCCTTCACATACTGGGCCAATAACGAACCTAACAACTACAGAGAAGGGCAATCCTGCACAGCAGCAGGGATGAATTCACCATTCATGTGGAAAGACCGGTCTTGTACTGATTCCTATCCCTTCTTCTGCAACATCGGTGAGTCATAACTCATAATATATAATATATTATGTATTATAATTTTACATTGTGGTTCATCAAATGGACTAAAGTAACGCCATGAATAAACTTCTGTGACCTGAAATTCATGTTCAGTTGTCTGTGTGTCTCAAGTCTCAGTGCAGCAGCAGGTGGTGAGAATGAGTCTGACCAGAGAGAACTCCGGTGTGGACCTAGAGGATCCTGCTGTGATGGAGGCCATCTTACAACAGGTGAGACTTGTTGATTCATGTTGATCTTCACTTTAAAGAGGAGAGTACATATTCTTAGTCCAGACTCGCTCTCTTCCTCAGGTCCAGGTGAAGCTGAGAGAGAAGGGGCTGACTGAAGACTTCCAGCTGAGGTGGAGAAAGCAGCCAGATGGAAAGGTCTTCCACAAGGAGGAAGAAGAGAGTTCTCAGAGGAAGAGGAAGAAAAGGGAGAGGAAACCAGTTCTGACCAAGAGGGAACTCTAAACATACAGGCACAAGGTTAAACTAGTTAAAAGGTTAAAACCCTGTAGTTGATACTAACGCAGAACTAAAGTGTTTTTTTTTCTTTGTTTTCTTGGTCAATCCCGGCCCGAAAATATTTTTTTCAACCTGTAAAAAAAACAAAAAAACAGCCGTTTTCAACTTGAAGAAACTTGTTTTGTAAAATATGTTTTCATCCTTTTGAAACGTTCTCACACACAGTGAAAGGAAAGGACAGGGGAGAGAAGAACAGAGAAGCCAAAAACAGATTAAAGCTGAGCAGAGTACTCTGAGAACAGTATGGTCCTCATCAAGAACTCATCAATGATGCAAACCTTTTTTTCTTTATTTTTAATACCTTAAAAAAATATATATATCTTTTTTTTCGAAAATAAATGTTCAACCTGTCAAAACTTTATATTTGACTTTTATGTTTTCAACCTGTAGAAACTAATATATCTAAAGATTCGACAGTCAAATTAAATCAATCCGATATCTTGGTATGAATCCTTTCAAACTCAAGCCAAAAATGCTAGGTTCGCAAAACTCACCTACCCTGCCTTTAAAATGTTATTAAATCAAAATAAGATTTTTGAAAAGCAGGACTATTACCAAAAACATAAAAAAGTTTGATTGATTGTGTTTGATTGATGAATTGTTGATTCAAAAACTGACCATGTAGTGTACTTGAGTTCAGAATAAACAAGGTTCTGTCAAGAACAGCAACGATGACAATGTTTGTTTGTGTTCTCATTAAGACACAATCCTGTACAGTGTGTTTAGCATTCAGTTTGCATCCTTGCAGAGAATTAATTTCCATGTGGTTTGCATTCTGCTTCAGTCCGTGACCTAAGTGAATATATTCTCTCAACCTAGCATTGGTTAACCTCATGCTTGTGTAAGGACATACTAAAAGGGATATTTACAAAACAGTAATTATACTGTAAAGACTGTATGTAATTGTTTCTAAACTCAGTTTCAACCATTCAGTTAAAATTTCTCTGGGAAACACTCATGATTGACCATTACACTTTATAGTTATTTTCTAACTGAATATCCGTAATAACTTATTTGCTACACACTTACTGTTTAAAGTACATATATTTATATTTTTATAACGTTTTGGAATGATTATTACATTGTTTAGGCTATTTATAATATATGTTAGTATAGTGTAGTTATAACTGAACAACTAGGTTGGTTAGTTTTCCCTGTTTTGCCATCCTTTCCAGCCATAAAAAAATGTAATAATATTCATAACTAAACGTAAAAGGTTTTCGGGGGGGGACCCTCAGACTCCCCAGGAGATTTCGTCCCCCCCAATGTTGACTCCTTTGCTACGACCTTGCTATAATCTGAAGAATATCACCGATCTGGTTAAGATCTGGACCTGGAAACAAGAGGTCACATATTTTGATACCTGTGTTCATAATATAACAGAGTTAGCAGGTCCAGATCTCTTAACAAAAAATTACAATGTGAGACAGCTGTCTCCCCTCCGTTTAATTGCGATATGGAGACGAAAGTGGTTTGTGCGCGCAATAGGGGGTGCTTTTCAGGGCGGGGGTGCATCTGGGGCACAACAAATCCCCAGAGACTGGGGGGGGGGGGAGATTGGCCGACAGCTCTTCTTCTTCTGTTGATTTATTTTCAGCTGTTACTCAACGATAACTGCCGCTCAAAATCAAAAACTTTCTCTGGGTTTTTGACAGGCTAGACACTACTAATGTTGGTTACTCGTTATAGCCTACAATTCAAATTAAAGGTCCTGCCAAATAATGATAATAGGTAAAGATATCGGGGTGGCACCTGCGGTGGCAAATCAGATTTCAGCGGTGGCACGTGGCTACCAGGCCACTCCCTGAGCACGCTCGTGCCGCTGAACTGGAAGTCGAATATCTCGGAAACCTGTACAGCTTTAACTGTTTGGCGAACGAGGAAAAGTCGTGGCACTGGAAGATTCGCGGAGCGTCCGGTGACTGCAGAATCTCCGTGGTGAAACTATCCTCGTTTGAACTTTGATGCGAAATTCTGAGAGAGAGTGTTCGTGAGAGGGCGCTGGAGACAAAACTTCCTGTTTCTAACTAGCCTGTCTTCTCTGCTTCTAGTCAGCTCACTGAACCCAAACACACTCAGTACTCTGGAGAGGAGGTGAAAGAATACAAGTCTCTCTCATCCTTTCTCGATCTTTCTCACATAATTTCTCTCCTTATCTCACTCTTTCTTTTCTCCGCCCCCCCTAAACTCCACCCTCTGACATAACCAGGAAATCACTCCCTCTTCCCACAACAGTTGTTATTCTGAAGAAACGAAACTAATCTATCTTTCTCTTGCTCCCTCTCTCCACTAGTGTTTCTGTGTGAGAAAGAGCGACTGTCACTACCACTCCAGCATGGCCCAGCAGGGAGTTGTGCTGGACCAGGACCAGTTCTGCTGTTCCGTCTGTCTGGACCTCTTAAAGGATCCTGTCACCCTCGCCTGTGGTCACAGCTACTGTAGCAGCTGTATCGAGGGCTGCTGGGACCAGGATGAGCAGAAGGGAGTCTACAGCTGCCCCCAGTGCAGACAGAGCTTCACTCTGAGGCCTGCTCTGAAGAGGAACAACATCATTGCTGATGTGGTGGAGAAGCTGAAGGAGACAAGAGGAGCCCAGGCCGCCCCCTCTGAGCTGACCAGTCCAGCTGGGCCAGGAGAGGTGACCTGTGACCTCTGCACTGGGCCCAGGAAGCAGAGAGCCCTCAAGTCCTGTCTGATGTGTATGGTGTCCTACTGCCAGACTCACCTCCAGCCCCACTACCAGGTTCCTGGGCTGAAGAAACACAAGCTGATGGAAGCCACGTCTGGACTGCAGGACATGATCTGCTCCAGTCATGACAAGCTGCTGGAGGTCTTCTGTCGGACAGACCAGCAGTGTATCTGCATGCTGTGTACCATGGAAGACCATAAAGGCCATAACACGGTGTCAGTCAAAACTGAGAGGAAGGAGAAACAGGTAAGACCAGATCAATCCTTTGGTGACTGAGTAACTAACTTAAAATATGAAAGCGTAGAGAATGGAATAATGGATGTTTAACATAAAGGCAGTTTAGAATAAAAATAGCGAGACATACTGAATGCAGCTTTACTTGCATGTGATGTGTGAACAGGTTATGAAGGATGTAGAATAGAGAATGCTACAATATCAAGATAGATTATTGAACGTATCACCACTGGACTAGTTCAAACACTACCATCACTCAACAGTAATGACACTTTTATTGATCTCATATGAGTCCAGAGTCTGAACTCTTGCTCGGTCTACGTAGAGCACTACACATATTCAACAAGTGCAGGACGAGTTTTATAACCAAGCTAACTGGAAACATGGTGTGAATTACCATCACAACAAAATAACCTGTACACAACTGTGCCTTAACTCTAACCCCTATAGTACATGACTACTGGATATTCAGGTGGTCAACACCAGCTGTGTTCAGTGTTGGTGTTCAGCATGTTCTGACAGAGGTTCTCTCCACCAAAGTCCTGTACTGTAACTCCTACTGTGTTGTTGTCATGTGTTGTTCTCCAGGACAAGCTGGTCCTGAGTCAGCAGGAAGTCCAGCAGAGAGTCCAGCAGAGAGAGAAGGAGCTGAAGGAGCTCCAACAGGCTGTGGAGTCTTTCAAGGTCAGCATCAGGATCTCCACTACTGGAGCTGTGCTACTGTGCTAGTAGGTTTATTTCTCTCCCTCTCTTTCTTTTTCTCTCTGTCTCACCCGCTCTCTCTCTTCTATCCCTCTCTCTTCCAGCTCTCTGGCCAGGCAGCAGAGAAGGACATTGAGAGGATCTTCACTGAGCTGATCCGCTCCATTGAGAGAAGGCGCTCTGAGGTGAAGGATCTGATCAGAGCCCAGCAGGGGGCAGCAGTGAGTCAGGCTGAAGGACTGCTGGAGAGACTGGAGCAGGAGATAGCTGAGCTGAGGAGGAGAGACGCTGAGCTGGAGAAGCTCTCACACACAGAGGACAACATCCACTTCCTCCAGGTAACTAGACTACCCTGGCAGCTCAGATCTGAAGCTACACTCACTGTCTGATCATCTATGTAGGATCTCTGCTTAACCTATGTGTCTGTCCATTTGTCATTCTTCCATCTGTCTCTCTCCCCCCTCTCTCTCTCCAGAACTACCAGTCTCTCTCCAGTACCAGTGTATCTTCAGATGTCCCCAGCTTCTCTGTCCCTCCTCTTCAGTACTTCAAACATGTAACTGAGGTGGTCTCTGAGCTGAGAGACAAACTAGAGGAGCTGATCCAGAGAAAGTGGTCCAAGATTTCCACCACAGGTGAGCTGGTTAAACACAGCAGGTCTGGAGGAACCGCACATTAAGCCTCACGGACCCAGACATGGTTTAGAGTAGAACGTTTCTTCTTAACACATGTCTGCGTCTCTCTGTTTGTGTGTGTGTGTGTGTGTATATGTATGTGTGTTTGTCTGTGTGTGTGTGTGTGTGGGGAGGGGGGGGGGGGGGGTGCGTATGTGTATGTGTCTGTGTCTGAGTGCATGTATATGTGTGTGTTTATCTACCTGTGCGTATGTGTGGCTGTGTGTAGAAATACGTGTGTGTGTGGGGGGGGTTTGTGTGGGTTACATAAATATGTGTGTGTGTGTCTCCAGTCTCCACAGTTGATGTGTTCCTGCCTCCAGAGCCCAAGACCAGAGCAGACTTCTTACGATGTGAGTCTCTGAAGTGTCCAGGTCTCTCTCCACTGACACGTGTTGAATGATGAATCTGATCCAGAACAACAGCAGCTTTAACATGGGGACACATGAATGGACGTGTTATTAACTCTGATCTGGTCTCTGCTCTGCTCCCAGATTCCTGTCAGCTCACACTGGACCCAAACACAGCATGTACACTCCTCTCTCTGACTCAGGAGAACAGGAAGGTGACATATCTAAAGCAGCAGCAGCCATATCCTGACCATCCAGAGAGGTTCACCTGGTACAGTCAGGTGCTGTGTAGAGAGGCTCTGTCTGGACGCTGTTACTGGGAGGTGGAGAGGAGAGGTGGCTATGTTAACATAGCAGTCTCATATAAAGACATCAGCAGAACAGACGGTAACTCTTACTTTGGTAACAATAACAAGTCCTGGATGTTACGCTGCTCTAGTGATGGTTGCACGTTCACACATAACAGTGTTGGTACTGCAGTATCAGGCCCTCAGTCCTCCAGAGTAGGAGTGTACCTGGATCACAAGGCAGGTACTCTGTCCTTCTACAGTGTCGTCTCTGACACAGTGACCCTCCTCCACAGAGTCCAGACCACCTTCACCCAGACACTCTACCCTGGGTTTTGGCTTAGTAACTATGGTAACAGTGCAGAGATTCTGAAGCTGTGGTGGAGGGTCTTGTAGAGGAGTGATACCTTCATACCATCATACAGAACCCTGTTACTTGTTTAGTTGGTTTATAATCATTGTAATTTGGTTAGATAGTTACTGCTCTTTCATCTTGATGATTGTATATGATCATTTAGTCTTGGCTCTACTGGACAATAGAAATCACTGTCTACTTCCTGTCCTGCTACTCAGTAAATAGAGTTTTAACTAATGATGTGTTGTAATGTTTGGGTACATGTGCTACTCACTATTGAGATGGACGTGTTTATGACTGCTGTTGTTTAAGTGATCGGTTCATATTTGTCTCTCTGCTACTTTGAACTCCTGCTGGTTATAATGGATGTGAACAGCTGAATAAAGACATGTGAAGCTGAAAGACATCTCTCATTATTCATACTGTATAAGAAGGATTTGTGTTCATGACTCACTTCTATAGTTTTTTGTCTTTCTCCATTTCTTCCTTCTATCCCTCTTTTAGTGTCCCCTTCCTTCCCTCTCCTCCTCCCCCTCTCTCCAACTCACCCTCTCTCTGTTCTTCTCTCCCTTTCTCTCTCAATGCAATGCTGCACATTCACCACTAGAGGGCAGTGCAACCGAGACAAAAATGTCTTGCGCAATCCCAATCACAGGCCATTTGGACTAGACCGATTTTGCTCTGAAAACTCCATTTCTGGACAGAGTGGAATAATGTGATCAAGGTATTGGGTGGTATTTTTACACCTTCACTATGACGTGGTACCTCTCATCTCTGACCACGTTCACCCTGCAGCTCAGGGTGAACCCTCTCTGAACCCTTGACCTCTTGACCTTCACGTTGACTCTCACAGAAACCTGGACCGACACATCGACAGACTTTAGCCAATAAGTTAGGTTTAGAACATGATGTTATCTGTTCTGACATACAGTGTGAAAGCATTGGTATATTGGGCAGTAAAAATCAATTGTTTTGGTCTTGGTTGAGCTGGTGTGTAAGAGAAGTTCATTCATGGTTTATTCATGGTATGGCAGAGTTTGGGTTTAGGGTTAGGGTAACCATAACCCAACCTAAATGACTATCAGGACTCTGACATTAGTTTTTGACGTGTTTTCATGTTAATATATGAAAATCAGTAGCGAGTGACAATTTTGTAAAGCAGACAAGGAGAAGTGGAGACAGATAACGAGAGGGTAAGAAGGAGAGTCAGAGAGGTGGACCAGCTCTAACCAGTTTAATGACTTCCTGGTATTTCCGCTGTTTGAACCCAGAGCAGCTCTTCACGAGAGGACAAGCATCCCAAACCCTGAGAAACGATCCCTCCTTCAGGCGTCAGTGCCTGTGTGTGTCTTTAGCCTCAGGTGTGGTGGCGCCCCCCTGTGTCTGCAGGTGGTACTGCAGCGGGGCGGCCCGCAGGCACTGGAGCTCCCGGACGTACTCCCTCTCCATCAGCAGAGCCTGGCGCTGGGCCTGCAGCTGCTCCTGGCGGGCCCTCAGGGCCTGGGCGCGGCTGATCAGAACCAGCAGCTCAGACCGCAGCCGCTGGTTCTCCTCAGACACCTCCCTGGTGTGGGTGTGGAGGCAGCGAGACGCTTCCTGGGGGGGGGGGGAGGGAGAGAGAGAGAGAGACAGAGAGAGAGACAGAGAGAGAGACAGAGAGAGAGAGAGAGAGACAGAGAGTGAGAGAGAGAGAGAGACAGAGAGGGAGACAGAGAGTGAGACAGAGAGTGAGAGAGAGACAGAGAGGGAGACAGAGAGTGAGACAGAGAGTGAGAGAGAGACAGAGAGGGAGGGAGACAGAGAGTGAGAGAGAGATAGAGAGAGAGGGAGACAGAGTGTGTGCGTGCGTGGGTATGTGAGTGTGTACACGCGCGTGTTTGACGCTCCTCTCACCCTGTTAGCGGCCAGAGTGAGGGCCTGCACCCTGTGTTTGACCTGGCGCTCGTAGCGCTCCTTCTCAGACAGGAAGTGGACCTTCAGGGCCTGCAGGGACTCGGAGTGGAAGCACCGCATGCTGCTGCCCTCTCTCTCCAGCTCGGCTATGCGGCCCAGCTGCTGCTGCTGCAGGCTCTGGAGCCGCCACAAGGTCACATGATCACTCGGCAGACGCTCACACCCGCGCACGTATATTGGGAGACGGACAACGTTGTTTAGCAAAGGTGTCAGGTGGCCGAGCGGTGAGGGAATCGGACTAGTAATCAGAAGGTTGCTGGTTCGATCCCCGGCTCTGCCAAATGACGTTGTGTCCTTGGGAAAGGCACTTCACCCTACTTGCCTCGGGGGGAATGTCCCTGTACTTACTGTAAGTCGCTCTGGATAAGAGCGTCTGCTAAATGACTAAATGTAAATGTAAAGCTGTACGTGTGTGTGTACCTTAAACTCTCTGAGTTCTGCTATTTCCATGTTGAGCAGAGCCAGCTCATTCTCCCTCTCCAGGATCTCCTTCCTCAAGTCTGAGAGAGGAAGAGGAGGGGGGGGGAGTGGGAGGACAAGGGGTACGAGGAGTCGTAGGAGCGGGGGGGACGAAGAGGAGTAGGAAGACAGGAAAGAGGTGGGGGAGGATGAAGGAAAGAATAAAGATGAGGAGGGATAGGAGGAGAAGGAGGAGGAGAAGGAAGAGTGTGCAGGAGAATGTGTTAGCGTGTCTCCTGTACATGATTGGACCGACCCTTCTTCCTGATCACTCCTCATTGGCCGGACCATCGCCCTGGTGCCTCACCATTGGCCTGTTCCTGGTACTTGGCCAGAGCGTCCTCCCTCTGCTTCTTAAGGGCCTCCAGCTCTGCGTGGTTCTGGTCGCTCAGGGTGACGATGGCCGTCTGGCGCTTGTGGGTCCTTTTAGACATGTAGGACATGTACTCTTGCTGGGGAGGAGGGTGGGTGGGGGGTCAGAGAGAAGGGTTAGGGTGTGTGCGGGTTGTTTTAGACATGTAGGACGTTTTACTGTTGGAGGGTGGGGAGTGAGTGTGTGGCAGAAGGAAGTGAGATTGGAAGAGAGACAGATGTGTAGGGCTGTAGATGTTTCTCTGAGAGAGAGTGTGTTTGTGTGTGTTAGTGTGTATGTGTGTGTGTGTGTGTGTGTCACTCACGCTCTCTGCACGTGTCTGGTTGGTCTCCGTCTGCAGGAACTCATTTTCACACCGTCTGACATCACAAGCGTGTTAAGATCTAACGTGTTCAGATTTGGACCAATCAGACCCGCCCTTCTACTTCTTTCTTCCTGGATGGAAGGAGTTCACCTGAGTATCACAGGAGTGAACGGTGAAAGTTTCCATGGCAACGATAAACGCCAAGCAGGCCCGGACTGGGGCAGGAAGGATACAGCTGCTCCACCTTCCTCTTCAGACTGGCCAGAGTTTCTGTCAGAAGGTCATACCTGGAGGAGGAGAGGAGGGCAAACACCTGGTGTCAAGAGGGACGGATGGAGGGAGGGATGGTGTAGATGGAGGGATGGTGTGGATGGGGGGATGGAGGGATGGTGTGGATGGAGGGATGGAGGGATGGTGTGGATGGGGGGATGGTGTGGATGGGGGGATGGAGGGATGGTGTGGATGGGGGGATGGTGTGGATGGAGGGATGGTGGGGATGGAGGGATGGTGTGGATGGGGGGATGGAGGGATGGTGGGGATGGAGGGATGGTGTGGATGGAGGGATGGTGGGGATGGAGGGATGGTGTGGATGGGGGGATGGAGGGATGGTGGGGATGGAGGGATGGTGTGGATGGAGGGATGGTGTGGATGGGGGGATGGAGGGATGGTGTGGATGGAGGGATGGTGTGGATGGAGGGATGGTGTGGATGGGGGGATGGAGGGATGGTGGGGATGGAGGGATGGTGTGGATGGGGGGATGGAGGGATGGTGGGGATGGAGGGATGGTGTGGATGGAGGGATGGAGGGATGGTGTGGATGGGGGGATGGAGGGATGGTGGGGATGGAGGGATGGTGTGGATGGAGGGATGGTGTGGATGGGGGGATGGAGGGATGGTGGGGATGGAGGGATGGTGTGGATGGGGGGATGGAGGGATGGTGGGGATGGAGGGATGGTGTGGATGGGGGGATGGAGGGATGGTGTGGATGGGGGGATGGTGTGGATGGGGGGATGGTGTGGATTGGGGGAGCATGCATGGATAAGATAGATGAGAGAGACAGATACAGACAGTGATAGATTGATAGTCTTACTCTCTCTGTAACTGGGCCTCTTTGTCTAAGCCTGGGCATTCTGGGCCTTCAATTCCTCCTCCTTCCTGCTTACCCCCCGAACCCCCCTTCTTCTTTGGGGGCATTCTAACACACACACACACACACACACACACACACACACACACACACACACACACACACACACACACACACACACACACACACACACACACACACACACACAGGGAAAGAGAAGAGAGAGACATTGTTCTACAGAGAGAATGGGCTCTCGTCCATCCCTTATCGCTACTTTGACGCCCACCAGTACCACCGGATCCGTTGCACAAACCAACCCACACCCATTAGCTTGCTGCAATTATCTAATAGTCCAAGATAATAACGGACAGAAGGATCAACGATCACAGCTGTAGGTTAACGTGGTTTGCTAGCTAATTTAGGAAGCGCCACGAACTCCCAAAAATTGCAACTCACCTTCTTCTGGTCCCCAGTCAAAACGTTCCCCTTGTTGTCAAGACAACCACTCCTACAACAAATCGTTAAACAAGGTAGTTGCAGTGATATGTCGCTACCACCAACACACATATCACATATCACTACGTTATATATCTGTGTGGTACGGTGATGTAGTCGTAGATGGTGAGACACGCGAACATTTGACTGATCATAATGTTTCAGTTATGTTTTCATGTTGCATTGTATTACCGTAAACCACCACTAAGGGCACACCAAACCCTGTCGTGTCCCAGCGTAGACTAGTAGATCTTTAGTAGCCACTATCTGACCGCGGTTCAGACTCAAAACTATCAAACCTATCTGTATGGAATATCAATGTGTTTATGTTGTGAATAGATGACTTTCAGACGAAAGATATTCCATCTATATTAAGATATTGTTGCACAAAGATATATCACCAGGAGACACACACACCTTGCACTTTGTCGGTTTGGCGAGGGCTTGTTTGTGGGCGCGTGCCTCTGGAGGCAAGGCAACGAGTGCGCCTGTGCAGCGGAGAAGCGGAGGAGAGCCAGCGGTTGAGAAAGAGTGAGAGACAGAAGCCAAGGATGGCCAGGATTCCCGGTTTCTGAACCGTCGGACCGGAGATCAGCGAGTGGTCTTCCATTGCAGGGACTGCTGGAGGAGGAGACCGGGGAGATAAGAAGATAGGAGAGGAGGAGAGGAGGAGAGGGGAGGATGGAGGAGAGGAGCGCGTTCCTTTGCGGTGTAGTTGAAGGTAAGCTAGGCTAATATAGCCATAACAGACGCTGTTAAAATCAGGAGATATTACAATTGAAAATAATTAGTAATCTTCAGTTGTACATGTATTTTGACAGTCATGCTGAAGCTGTAATTTTCAGGGTTGTGGTGAGCTTAAAGGCACAGTGTAGCTTGGTCTGGTTTGGAGGGTCGAACCATAGATCTCGAGCTCCGTCTGGCACCGAGATGGAGATGGACATCTCTGACGAATCTGATCATCTCAAAATAACCAAGACAATGACGATGATGATTAGGATGAGGATAGTGATGAAGTAGTTTTATCATGAAAATGGTTGATAATTGAGGCTAATTGATAACGATCATGATGGCCTTTTTTTAGGGTAATGTTGACGTTAGTGAGAATGAGGGTGCGGGTGATTGTAGAACATTAATTAAGAGGGTGACACATTCACAGACAAACACAGACACACACTCTCTCTCTCTCTCTCACACACACACACACACACACACACACACACACACACACACACACACACACACACACACACACACACACACACACACACACACACACACACACACACACACAGTGTGACCCTGGAGAGCATTGCTGTTGAGGTATGGAAGTGTTCTGGAACGAAGCAGGATCAGGTTAGCTCTCCTCCCCCTGACCCACTTAACATACTACTAATATCACACACACACGCACACACACACGTACAGTTTTGTTCCATAAAAGATACTGGAGATGCTAGTGTTCTATATATAGAGGCTTCAGTGTCAGTGGGTCGTTCATTGTTTGTTCATAAGCCAACGATATCCATCCATATTACTGTAAATCCTATAGTTAGTTACCTTATCTCATTCAACCCTCCCTCTCTCCCCTCTCTTTTTCTGTGTGTGTGTGTGTGTGTGTGCGTGTGTGTGTTACTGCAGGGTTCTATGGACGCCCCTGGTCAATGGAGCAGAGGAAGGTCTTGTTTCAGTGGTGAGTGACATCCCAGTGACGTCATGGCGACACTGTACTGCGGAGTGTACGGTTCTGTAAGATGACATGTAAAGTAGCAGGTCAGATGTCAGTGTCCTGTGGCAGGAGGCCTGAGGTTTGTTGCGTGGCCACGTATGTTTCAGAAAACCTTGTGAAAGTCACAGATGCCAGGCGTAAAACTTCCACCAGGTGTCACTGTTGACACGCTATGTAAACATCGGATTGGTCAACATACAGTATTCATCTTCTGTGTGTGCGTGCGTGCGCTGTGTGTGCGTATGTACGTGTGTGCCTGGGTAGGTGTGTCCTGTGTGTGTGTGTGTGTGTGTGCCTGCGTGTGTGTGTGTGTGTCTCCGAGAGTAATTTGCGGGGGCGACTCAGGTACCATCTGCACAGGAAATGATGATGGAAGGAAAAGAGAGAGATGGAGAGAGAGAGCGATGTAAAAAGAGGAGAGAGAAAGACAGTTGTAGTACTACTGTATGTCCTATTAATAATTAAGGAGGTCTGATGGAGGTCTGATTTCCAGCAACTGGGGTCATCAAGAGTACATTGAATCAATATATCTCTCTCTCTCTGTCTCTCGGTCTCTCTCTCTGTGTCTCTCTCTCTCTCTCTCTCTCTCTCTCTCTCTGTGTGTCCTCGGTCTCAGGATGGAGACTTGGGGTTTGAACACTACCTATACGGTCCCAAAGATGACCTCAAACACAGGCTGCTGTGGAGAGAAGTCTACTCTCCAGAGGAAGAAGGTAAGCATCCCTCCATCCCTCCATCTCTAGCTGTCCACTTGCTCTTTTCAGTATCCATCTGTCCATTCATTTAGTGACTCAGTGATTCCCCTCCTCTCCCCTCCTCTCCCCTCCTCTCCTCTCCCCTCCTCTCCCCTCCTCTCCCCTCCCCTCCTCTCCCCTCCTCTCCTCTCCTCTCCTCTCCTCTCCCCTCCCCTCCTCTCCCTCCTCTCCCCTCCTCTCCCCTCCTCTCCTCTCCTCTCCCTTCCTCTCCCCTCCTCTCCCCTCCCCTCCTCTCCCCTCCTCTCCCCTCCTCTCCTCTCCTCTCCTCTCTCCTCCTCTTCTTTCAGTCCAGCTGCAGACTCTGATCCAGGAGGCGGGGGGGCGTGGCCTGAACTTTGTGTACGCCCTCTCTCCCGGTCAGGACGTCGTGTTCTCCTCCTCCTGTGACCTCACCCTGCTCAAACGCAAGCTCCAGCAGGCAGGAACACACACACACACACACAGACCTCCAATACACACACACAGACCTCCAACCTGCAAATACACACACACCCTAACCCCCCCCCCCCCTCTCTGGGTCTCAGGTGTGGGACCTGGGATGTCGGGCGTTCGCTCTCCTGTTTGACGACATCGACCACTCCCTCTGCCAGGCCGACACCCAGGCCTTTTCCTCATTCGCCCACGCTCAGGTCTCCGTGGCCAATGAGCTGTACCGATTCCTGGGGGAACCTCCCATATTCCTCTTTTGTCCAACCGGTGGGGTCTCATACAGCTCAGGTCTCTGGTGATTGGTTGATTTCAGGGTTTCTTGCCATCGTTTTAATCGGTTTGTTCTGCTCTCTCCTCTGTTTCTCTCCTCCTCTCTCTTCTCCTTTCTTGTCTTCTCAATGCTCCCTCTCTCCTCTCCTATACTCTCCCCTCCTCCCTCCCTCCATGTCTCCTCCCTCCTTCTCCTCTCTCCCTCTCCTCTCTCCTCCCTCCTTCTCTCTCCTTCTCCTTCTCCTCTCTCCCTCTCCCTCTCCCTCTCCCTCTCCCTCTCCCTCTCCCTCTCCCTCTCCCTCTCCCTCTCCCTCTCCCTCTCCTCTCCCTCTCCTCTCTCCCTCTCCCTCTCCCTCTCCCTCTCCCTCTCCCTCTCCTATCTCCCTCTCCTCTCCTCTCTCCTTTTCTCTCCCTCTCCTCTCTCCTCCCTCCTTCTCCTCTCTCCTTTCTCCCTCTCCTCTCTCCTTCTCCTCTCTCCCCTCTCCTCCAGAGTACTGTGGCTCTCTGTGTTCTCCTAGTGTCTCCAAGTCTCCGTACCTGCAGACCGTAGGAGAGGACCTGCTACCCAGCATCTCAGTCATCTGGACTGGTGAGCCTCTCGCACACACACACACACAGAACTCCACCGTCCGTCACCCCACACACCACTCACCGTCCGACCCTATGCCCCCCCCCACTCTCCTCCAGGAGCTCAGGTGATCTCCAGGGAGCTGTGTGTGGACTCCATGGCGGAGGTGGAGCGCGTGCTGCAGCGCCCCCCCGCTGGTGTGGGACAACCTGCACGCCAATGACTACGACTCGCGCCGCCTCTTCCTGGGGCCGTTCAGGGGCCGGCAGCCCCGCCTCCGCCGGAGCCTCCGCGGCCTGCTGCTCAACCCCAACTGCGAGTTCGAGGCCAACTACGTCCCGCTGCACACGCTGTCCGCCTGGAACAGGGCCGGGGCCGGGGAGAAGGGTGAGGAGGGGGAGGGGGGGGAGGATGGGAGGGGTGAGGAGGAGGTGGGGTGAGGAGTAGGGGAGGGGGTGAGGAGGGGGGAGGGGGGGGAGGATGGGAGGGGTGAGGAGGAGGAGGGGTGAGGAGTAGGGGAGGGGTGAGGAGGGGGAGGGGGGGGAGGATGGGAGGGGTGAG
>NC_090072.1:2040834-2075402 GCF_038355195.1 Osmerus mordax | reverse complement strand
ACCCAGAGACTCACCCTTTAAAAGCTCTGCTCTGATCTTGGGCTCTGGAGGCAGTAACACATCCACTGTGGAGACTGGAGACACACACACACACGCACACACGCATAGACATGCATACAGACACACACATGCATAGAAGTGCATACAGACACACACACACCAACCCCCCACAGATACATAGACACACAACAACACAGTCTTCCTTATCAAAGCCAATTTGGTAAAAACATGTTGTACTTGACAAGTTGTATTGCTTTTGCTTGAATGTTGTGTCTGTGTGTATGACTGTGTCATAGTTATAACACACAGTATAGTTGAGTCACAAAGGTTTTAAACAAGGAACTTTCTTTTCTAAGCACTGTTAGACAATTTCATATTTTCCGAACTATGCGACAAACGCTTTAGTATGGCTTTAGAATGTACAAATTATAAGGCTAACAAGTAACACTAACATGGTAGTAGCATTGCTACAAGTATGCTAGGTAACTGAGCCCAGAAGCTAACTAAAGCTAGCTAGCTACCGCTTCGGGAAAATAACTCACCTGTAGTGGAGATCTCAGACCACTCTCTCTGGATCAGCTCTTCTAGTTTGTCTCTCAGCTCAGAGACCACCTCAGTAACATCTTTGAAGTACTGAAGAGGAGGAACAGAGATGCTGGGGGCATTTGAAGATACACTGGTACTGGAGAGAGACTGGTAGTTCTGAGGAGAGAGAGAGAAAGGGAGGGGGGCAGGGGGAAATAGAGAGAGAGGGGAGCGAAAGGGAGGAGTAAGAGAGTAGAGAAAGAGAGACAGAGAGAGAGTGATGTATGAGAAGGAAACACAGAGAGAGAAAGAGAGAGATGGATGAATGGACAGATGGACAGACAAGTTAAGCAGAGATCCTAAATAGATGAGAGCACAGACAGTGAGTGTAGGTTCAGATCTGAGCTGCCAGGGTAGTCTAGTTACCTGGAGGAAGTGGATGTTGTCCTCTGTGTGTGACAGCTTCTCCAGCTCAGCGTCTCTCCTCCTCAGCTCAGCTATCTCTTGCTCCAGTCTCTCCAGCAGTCCTTCAGCCTGACTCACTGCTGCCCCCTGCTGGGCTCTGATCAGATCCTTCACCTCAGAGCGCCTTCTCTCAATGGAGCAGATCAGCTCAGTGAAGATCTTCTCACTGTCCTCCACTGCTGCCTGGCCAGAGCGCTGGAGAGAAGAGAGAGAAGAGAAGAGAGAGAGAGAGAGAGAGAGAGAGAGAGAGAGAGAGAGAGAGAGAGAGAATACATAAAGATATGACTCCAGTGACACAAGTCTTCCTCGATGTAGAGTCCACCTGTCCTATCCAGGTATCTCCCAGTAGCACAGCTCCAGTAGTGGAGATCCTGATGCTGACCTTGAAAGACTCCACAGCCTGTTGGAGCTCCTTCAGCTCCTTCTCTCTCTGCTGGACTCTCTGCTGGACTTCCTGCTGATTCAGGACCAGCTTGTCCTGGAGAACAACACACATGACAACAACACAGTAGGAGTTACAGTACAGGACTCTGGTGGAGTGGATGCAGTAAACTCTTCCTGCTTTTCCTGACATGAGTCAGCACGTGTTGACATTTTATGTTTCTCCACGTAAACCAAGCAGAGGCCTGTTCCATACAGGCTGCTCAAAAAAGCTTGACTTAAAGTCCCAAACCTGACTTGAATTAGCTTAACAAGTCAAGCGGGGCTAAAGTCCAATTTCAGCTCACGCAATCCTACTAATTCGAGTCAGATTTGAGAAGTCAAGCAAAAACATTTTAAGTAGTCAAGCAAATTGAGCCTGCATCCTATTCTTAAGCAGTCCGAGAGGTAGAACATGGATCATATCGATCCACCACGGCAAAAAGCAATGCCTGCTGTTTTCTCTACTTTTTCTTGACTTTGTTTTTGTTCTGTTGTGGTGGGTTTGTATCGTGTTGTCTGTACATATTGTCTGTGGTTGTTGTTGGTATGAGAGCTGTGAGAGATACCTGAATTAATAAAGTATCTATCTATATCAATCTATTAGCCTAACTTTTTAACATGGTTTTTGTACCGGGAAAATTAAGGATAGATGTATGGATTTAGGTCAGTTTTACAATTGTTAACAATTGTGTAGCTATGATAATTATACTGGGATAATTTAGATTGAGATATGGGCCTATGGCTGATGCCTAAAAATGTGAAATCCCAAAATACCATATAGCCATACGTTTAGCGTAGGCTATATAGGTTTCTTATATACTAGTGTAATAATTGGACCAATACGCTGTTCTTATTGGTCCAGAAGACGTTTTCAAAAGTTAATAAATCCGTTTGTATATATGTCTATGCGTCTTTATATATATATCTATGGTTTGTATACCTCCTAAAAGTTCGCAGAGGTAAATAAACGTTTTTACGGACCTAGCAACAAGCGGTTGCCTTGGAGATGTAGCAATTGACCTTAACAACGTGGCATCTGCTCGGCAACAAAGTTGCCTAAATTGCCTAAAAAACCCTAAAACAACCAAATATGGTTTTTGCACAGGTCCGCAAACGCCCCGTAATCGCTTCCCGTTTTAAAGAAGTATCTGAAGCAGACAGAAGACGAATTGATGTTGATATGTTGCCTTGGAGATGTAGTGACGTCACCAGTGCAAGTGCAGCTGATTGCTCTGACAACATGGCGTCTGCTCCAGATTCGACGTGTTTAATTTGTGATCTTCCCACGTATTGTTGTAGTATATAAGAAACCAAATGTTTACTCCTCGACAGGTCTGCAAACGCCTTTGTAAACCGAGATTTGTTAAAACGTTTGTTAACCGAGACCGTAGGTCGAGGTTTACAAACAAATCGTTTTACATTTGCAGTTTGTATCATTCTGAAATCTCTGTTCATCATTGTTTAATGCATTAGGCTGAATGTTGTAGCTCTCTGGAACAGGCCTCAGGACTGGTGGAATGGATGCAGTAAACTCTTCCTGCTTTTCCTGACATGAGTCAGCACTTGTTGACTTTTTATAGTTCTCCTCGTAGACCAAACAAGAGTTCGGACTTTGGACTCAAATACGATTATCAATCCAATCCTTATACATTCAATAATCTACGTTGATAAAGAATTTAAAAAAAATTAACGCTATTTTTAATATTCTTACATTATTCAGATATTATCATTAATAACCTGTTTCATACACCAATTACAACGGAAACTTTAACATTTCTTTGAATATTTAATCTTAATCACATAAAAACGTCCATCTTGAAACACATTTATGATGAATAGTTCTGGTCTTACCTGTTTCTCATCTCTCTCAGCTTTGACTGACAATGTGTCATGGCCTTTATGTTCATCCATGGTACACAGCATGCAGATACACTGCTGGTCTGTCCGACAGAAGACCAACAGTGGCATATCATGACTGGAGCAGATCATCTCTTGCAGCCCAGACGTGGCTTCCACCAGCTTGTGTTTCTTCAGTACAGGAACCTGGTAGTGGGGCTGGAGGTGAGTCTGGCAGAAGGACACCATACACACCAGACAGGATTTGAGGGCTCTCTGCTTCCTGGGCCCAGTGCAGAGGTCACAGGTCACCTCTCCTGGCCCAGCTGGACTGGTCAGCTCAGAGGGGGCGGCCTGGGCTCCTCCTGTCTCCTTCAGCTTCTCCACCACCTCAGCCAGCATGTAGTTCCTCTTCAGAGCAGGCCTCAGAGTGAAGCTCTGTCTGCACTGGGGGCAGCTGTAGACTCCCTTCTGCTCATCCTGGTCCCAGCAGCCCTCGATACAGCTGCTACAGTAGCTGTGACCACAGGCGAGGGTGACAGGATCCTTTAAGAGGTCCAGACAGACGGAACAGCAGAACTGGTCCTGGTCCAGCACAACTCCCTGCTGGGCCATGCTGGAGTGGTAGTGACAGTCGCTCTTTCTCACACAGAAACACTAGTGGAGAGAGAGAGAGAGAGAGAGAGAGAGAGAGAGAGAGAGAGAGAGAGAGGGAGTGAGCGAGAGAAAGTTTCGTTTCCTCAGAATAACAACTGTTGTGGGAGGAGGGAGTGATTTCCTGGTTCTGTCAGAGGGTGGAGTTTAGGGGGGGGGGGCGGAGAGAAGAAAGAGTGAGATAAGGAGATAAATTATGTGAGAAAGATCGAGAAAAGATGAGAGACTTGTATTCTTTCACCTCAACAGAGTACTGTGTTTGAGTTCAGTGTGAGCTGACTAGAAGCAGAGAAGACAGGCTAGTTAGAAACAAGTTTTGTCTCCAGCGCCCTCCCACGAACACTTTCTCTCTCAGAATTTCGCATCAAAGTTCAAACGAGGATAGTTTCACCACGGAGATTCTGCAGTCACCGGACGCTCCGCGAATCTTCCAGTGTACCGACTGGTCCTCGTTCGCCAAGCAGTTAAAGCTGTACAGGTTTCAGAGAGTTTCTACTTCCAGCTCAGGGGCACGAGCGTGTTCAGGGAGTGGCCTGGTGGCCACGTGTCACTGCTGAAATCTGACTTGCCACCGCAGCTGCCAACCCGCTATCTTTACCTATTATCATTATTTGGCCAGACTTTTTACTTGAATTGTAGGCTATAACGAGTAACCAACCTTAGTAGTGTCTAGCCTGCCAAAAACCCACAGAAAGGTTTGGATTTTGAGCGGGGTGGTTATCGTCGAGTAACAGCTGCCAATAAATCAACAGAAGAAGAAGATCTGTCGGTCAATCTCGTTTCAAGAATTCTCTGGGGATTTGTTGTGTCCCCAGATGCCCACCCGCCCTGAAAAGCACCCCCTCGCGGTAGCGCGCACACAAACCACTAATAAAAAAGTTAAAGATGTCGTCTCGATATCGCAATCAAACGGAGGGGAGACAGCTGTCTCACATTGTAATTTTTTCTTAAGAGATCTGGAGCTACTAACTCTGTTATATTCTGAACACAGCTATCAAAATATGTGACCTATTGTTTCCAGGTCCAGATCTTAACCAGATGAGTGATCTTCTTCAGGTTCTACATGGCAAGAACAGATAAGTCACCTGAGATGGTTTGGTTGGTTTGTCAGACATTTTCAGCCATGTATCAGGGAGGTCACATACTCTGACAACACCTATCAGGTCCAGATGTGAAAAAAAGTTTTGAAGAAAAAGTTGTGAAAATGTTTAATCAACCTTATGACAGCTATCAAAATATGGGACCTCCTGTGCCTAGTAGACACAGACCAACCGCAAAATGTTCCTCTTGGCTGACATTCACAGACACCTGGGATCACCCACTCCACCTTCCACATCTCAGATTCCACATACAGAACAGAAATTACATGTTGGGTGCATTTTCAGGGCAGGGCCTTGCCACGAAATGCACCCCCAGCTAACTGTGACTAAGAAAGTGCCAGGCCCAGGCCAGACCCAGACCCTGGCCTCATCTCCATACTAATCTTATATCAAATGTTGTTGGATTGTTGTCATCTGAATGCCTCATATAGACTGTATTTCATTGTTGGACTCTAGATGGTGCTATTTGTGGGCAAAAAAGCTCAATCTAGTGATATCAGAATCATGTTAACTGCCACGTAAGTTTACACAGGACTGACAACACCATGGCACTGTACAAGAAGGGCCAGAGCAGACTGCACCTTCTCAGGAGACTCAGGTCGTTTGGAGTGCAGGGGGCGCTCCTCAGTACCTTCTATGACACGGTGGTAGCATCAGCCATTTACCATGGAGTGGTCTGTTGGAGCAGCAGTATGTCAACAGCTGACAGGAGGAGACTAGACAGACTGATCAGGAAGGCCAGCACTGTCCTAGGACGCCCCTTGGACACAGTGCAGGTGGTGGGAGAGAGGAGGATGATAGCAAAGCTATCATCAATGATGGACAATGAATCCCACCCTATGCAGGACACTGTCTCTGCACTGAGCAGCTCCAGGACACTGTCTCTGCACTGAGCAGCTCCAGGACACTGTCTCTGCACTGAGCAGCTCCAGGACACTGTCTCTGCACTGAGCAGCTCCAGGACTCTGTCTCTGCACTGAGCAGCTCCAGGACACTGTCTCTGCACTGAGCAGCTCCAGGACACTGTCTCTGCACTGAGCAGCTCCAGGACTCTGTCTCTGCACTGAGCAGCTCCAGGACTCTGTCTCTGCACTGAGCAGCTCCTTCGGCGACCGGCTCCTTCACCCTAAGTGCGTGAAGGAGCGATAGGCCTACCGCAGGACCTTCCTTCCTGCTGCTGTGAGACTGTACAACCAGCACTGCTCTACACACAAACACACACAGGACTCAACCACTCTAAAGAACTCATGGACACACTTAAAGTGCAAACTACTGTGCAATATTTATATTTGTTTATTTATATTTGGTCTCCATATGCAACTGATGTTATTTTTTAATATCTTTTTTATTAGATCTCGTACTAACTTTCTAAATGTCTATGTATATTTCTGTCCACTTTGCTCCTGCCATGCACAAATTTCCCCATTGTGGGACGTATAAAGGTATATCTTATCTTATCTGACATACAAGGAATTTGTTTTGGGTTAGGGTTGCTAGAGTGCACTAACCCTAACATCTCAACTACAATAGTGCATAATACAGTGCAGCATTAGTCAACACAAAAAGCTTCTACCAACTTCATGGTTGTGTATAGTTCTCCTCCTCAGAGTGGATAAAAGAGAGAGACAACGTTTGCCAGAGAAAACACCCCATGAATCGCTCAAAGTGAATGTCAGAGTGTGACAGAGAGAGGGGAGAGAGAGATGACAGGAAGTGTGAAAGTGTGTGTGGGATTGAAGATGAGAAATGAAAGTGTCTATATTATTGTTGAAGATATCCTGTATTGCTGTGGCGTGTTATTAGATTACAGTGAGCAATATTGGACAAGCAGAGTTAAGAAAGTCTGTGTTTGTTTTGTGAATCCATGCTGTTGAGAGTGAGTTTAGTGATTGTCTGCATTTGTGTGTATTATATGAGGCCTTTATGTGTGTTTGTGTGTGTTTAATTGTTGGCAATGCCAGACATTTCTAGCACATTTGACACTTAAAAACGGTATTTTACGAATTGTAGGCCTATATCAAGAAAGAGGGTGTGTGAGTGGATCACGATACGAAACGTCACGTTGGAATCAAGTTTCATCAGCCAATGTGCCGCGCGCAGTCGAATGTACAATGAGCTGCTAGAATGTGAGACAGTGAGCTTGGGTGGTGGAAGATCGTTGCGCAGGAAATAACTCTCAGCAGCGTATGACAGAACATCTTAAACCGCATAGATCCAGTCGCTACAGGTTTGTCGGAGCAAGAAAGCCTACCTCGGTATCTGAGATTTGCCCACAACGATGAAGCGAACAGCTGCTATGCTATGCGGGTACGTACTCGCTGCATCACTCGTGGGATCTTCTGCTTTACCCGTGCTTTATAAAGTAACTGTGGACGAGCCCGTTCGTTTGCCTTGCACCGGTTGTTCGTGCCATGATCCCGCTAGCTGGAGGTTAATTTATAAGGGCTATGAATATGGCAGCATTGAGAGGATTGTTGCTGTCAGCGACAAATTGAATGAACTGTATGGTGACAGAATATCTATGCAAAGTCAGAATATATCCAACAATGTGCTCATCCACCGTGCTCAGTACAACGATAGAGGATTTTATGAATGGATGTGCGGGGAGACTGTGGTCGCTGAATATAAATTGGAAGTTCTAATTCCAGAAATAGTTTCTACCTTTGTCGGAGGGAACACTTTACTTCGCTGCTTCTGCCATACTGTGGGACAGAATAACCCACTCGTGCATTGGAAAAGACTTGATGGGAATGTCGTTGTGGAGGTGAATACTACTACCGGCACCGAGACCGCTAATGCCGACTTCAAGGGGAGGGTGTCGGTGTCAAAGGATTGCGACAACAGCGGCAACTTTTCACTGGCGTTAACGGACGCACGAGAATCTGATGCTGGTTTCTTCCAATGCAGTCTGGGGCAAGATCGGTGTTATCCAAATGTTGTCAAACTTCAAGTCACCGAAAAAGAAACGTCGCACTACGTTTTGGTTCCTTATTGGGTTGTCGTGTGTGGGGGGGTGATTTTGGCTGTGTACGGTTTTTGCATGTTACTGTACTTTGTAAAGAAATGCCTGAAGAGGAGATCAGAAGAATCAGGAGATCGCCTGTGCGGATATGCCATGTGCCAGCTGGTCTCAAGTCCTCCACCATCAGCCCTGTTCCCAAAAAGCTAAGGCCAATAGGACTTAGCTTTAGAACTACAGACCCGTAGCCCTGACCTGATCCATCATGGACCCTCTCCTGGGCCCCCTGCAGTTTGCCTACAGAGCTAACAGGTCTGCAGACGATGCAGTTTACATGGCCCTCCACTTCATCCTCCAGCACCTGGACTCCCCGGCATCCTACGCCAGGATCCTGTTTGTGGACTTCAGCTCTGCCTTCAACACCATCATCCCTGCCCTGCTTCAGGACAAAATCTCCCAGCTGAAGGTGCCTGACTCCACTTGCAGGTGGATCCCAGACTTCCTGTCTGACAGGAAGCAGTGCGTTAAGCTGGGAACACAAGTGCTGATGGATCGGGAGTCAGAGACATCATGGGAGTCAGATGGCTGAGCAGTTAGGGAATCGGGCTAGTAATCAGAAGGTTGCCGGTTCAATTCCCAGCCGTGAAAATGACGTTGTGTCCTTGGGCAAGGCACTTCACTCTGCCTCGGGGGGAATGTCCCTGTACTTACTGTAAGTCGCTCTGGATAAGAGCATCTGCTAAATGACAATGTAAAATGTATGTAAATGATGCTACAAGCTGTTACCAGCAGAAAAGCTAACAAAGGATTTAGAAGCTAACAAATAATGACATACATTACAATGGGAGTCTTACTGTGTCTCCAGAGAGAATCATCAATCTTCTTACAAGGAAGTGAACGTTAATCCTACAGTGTTTAACTAGCATTAGAGATTATGATTAAAAGGAGACGGCTTGTGTTCACGATCTTAATCTGTGTGTTCAAACCCTATTAAAGACTTTATTATTTGCATTGTATCTGGACAAATCACCTTTTAATAACAATACATTTGTAACTATTGAATGGTACTAACACTGTTTTTATTCTTGTATTATAATACACCAAAGGTTTTATTTTGCACAGGAAGAAAAGCCAAAATAAAATGTTCCCGTCCTGTTTCAACCAATTTATATCTTAAATCAACAAAGGTTAGATGTGTAGTTAGACAATCTCAATTTATCCAGGTTTTTTACATTTGCATGCTGTATTGTATTATCAGGTTACAGTGAATCACCAGTTTACAATCAAGGCCAGTCTCTGCTGTAGTTATTGTCATTCTTTGAGTAGAAATGTGGTGTTCAAAACTTCTAGCATTGTTACTTTTTCATATATTTATAGAATAATGTTTTAAATTTGATAGAGAATCATTTTAAGATGGCCTTTTTAATGTAAGCTGTTAACTTAAATACTGTGTGAACAAACTTGAAAATGCACTATATGTTAAAAAGTCTGTGACTGTAAAGATGTTACTTCGAGCCTTGAGAGACAGCTGGAATTACGAGACCACGACCATGCAAAAACCTGTTCCAAGTTGTACTTTTGTGCCTGAATCAATCCGACTCTTATGAGGAACTACCAGCAAGTACAGCCATGGGTTAGCCTGTGACAGACTGTGATAGACAGATGGTTCATCCAGTCAACTGCCAAGTATTTTCTGAAAGTTCACACAGCAGGCCAACATCAACTGGAATGTGACTTGCCTGCAAGACTCAGGTTTACTGATCATGTTGAAGGGACATTCCCCAAAATGTAGTTAGCAACTGTATTGCTAGTGTGTGATGATCAATGTTTCAAATGTATTTTCCTTCTTAGCACAATGGTTGTTTCTACGTGTAACAACATACATCTCAATGTCTTCATTTTCTTCTGTGTCAATGTCTATTTAAAAGTTTGTATTGTATGACTTAAAATATGTTCATTTGCTGAAAGTAAATATTATGCCCAAATTGTGTATGATTCTGTCTTGTCTTTTCCCACGAAATTATTAGATGTATCAATGTTAATGTAACAAGATAACTTAAAAAGCGACAGGTCAAAACGCCACGACATATCCATAGAGCACCCACACCCCCAGTACTCAATAGAAAGTCTGAAAGAACATAAACACGTGACACAGCATGATGCAACAACCGCAAGAATGAAGAGACATGCCACAACATGCCACAACACCGTCATTGAAGGGTGATTCCACTCCCGCTCAGCGCAGGGGTGGACTAAACCATTTTGTTTTTGTTATATTTTATTGATTTTGTGCACCTTTTGTAAGAGGAGGTACCACTATTTTCAGTCTCAAACGATGTATTTAGACTGTTTTAATGTACTTATGACAATAACCTTTCTTAAAGATTTTGTATTTCTGTACTTTTTGTTGTTCGACAACACTACACAACAGGCTTTCAAAATCAACACAAAGTGGAGGGTAGCCTACCATCTGTGTTCAGTTTCTGCACAGTCAAATCAGAACTGTATGTGGTGAATTGTGTTCTCACCGGTTATGAAACACTTCAGATTACCACATCAAGGGCCACAGCATGTGTCACACTGAAATATTTTCACTCAACCACAATTGTGTCAATGCAGACAGTATTTTCAGTTTTAATCACCATAACAACAACTTTTTAGGGAAAAGATGATATGTTACGATTGGCTGTCCTTCAGTGGGACTAGACTGAGGCCCAAGCTGATAGGCAGAGAGATATGAGGTGAGATGAGGAAGATCAAATATGGTCTTCAAGTGAAACATGACAATGACTCATTTGCAAATGTGCGCATAGGAGATAATGGCTTCTCTACCTCCCCGTGTGCCAGAGTAAACACAAACATCGGATGTTAACTTGCCAACTATGCTATGTTACCATTAATAGGCTTACATATGATATAAAGACGGAAAGGCAGGGTTGCATATGGTACGTAGAGGGCAGTGCTGTACAGATTCTAAGACCTATAATGCCTGGATTCTAACCAGGGACCAGCGGGCACTGCACTTGTATGGCAGGGTATGTTTATTTGCTGGTTACTTGTTGAATAACTGCTGTGTTGCGCTGAAATTGTAGTAATTAATAAACACACCGATGCATTTCAATATGATCTGTTATTATAGCCTTGTTTCTCTGTAATTCTCGTTGCACTAGCCTAGGAAAGTGTGTATATGAAGGTTTACCGACCTGATACATCTGACCCCAGTGTATCCTATGGTCGAGGGTTAAAAAACAGGTGAATATGAGTCAGTAGCCTAGGCCCTACATTTGGTAGTGTCAGATCCACAACCGAGTTAATAAAGCATATTTCTTGTACATTTCAGTGAGCCAGGACACATCGCCACTGATGCTGGGCATGATTTTGAAATTCACTTCCATGACATGTTAATATATGCAGACGGACATACAGCTGATTGGATGGGAGTTGTTGCGTCGGCAGAGCCATAGAAAAAAAATGTCTATGGCTCTGCCGGCGAGTGGAGACGATGGTAGGGATGGGCAAACGATGCCTTGTGAAGCTTTGGTGGTTTCTTCCGGATTGTGCCGAACCAAAGAGCCGAACTATTGGCGCATTGAAATTGGAGAGCACAGTGACATCTAGTGGTCAGCTAAAATTATAGCAGCCGTTTAAACTAACTGAATGAGATGTACCAGTAGTTTCTGACTGTACTTCGCCTGTTAATTATTCAATGTCGTTCATTTTTGTAAGGCTACGTGATGGTCTAATATTCGTGTTCATTCATTAAAACCATACATGTGTATTTGAGAACTGTGTAATTTTCATACAATAAATATGTTTTACTGTGATGTTCAACTAGTCTACATTTATTCATTTAGCATTTAGCAGACGCTTTGGATAAAAGCGTCTGCTAAATGAATAAATGTCTACACCACACTTTGTAGGGCGGTAGAATGCTTAAGTGTATGGAAGTATTAAATGACCTGATACAGAGTAGTAGCCTACACGACCACTCTGCTTATATAGCTGTCTCTTTCCTTACATTTTGTGATATGTATTGTGAATCAGGGGAATACTTGGGACAGTGGGGATGTGCTTGTGCAATATGAAAAGGCAGTGTACCATAACGGGGTTCGGGGGAATGTGTTTGTGCAACAGTCTTATTTGATAACATTTATAAGTTCTTATTCAGGAACAGGATTTGTTACTTGTTTGTTGTTGTTTAGAAGTGCGCCACAACTTTGAACCAGTTCGTGACGTCTGAAGCATTGAACGTCATCAATCACGTGACATCGTAATTTGACACAAGCTCCAAACCACTTTTTCGAAACTGTGCGTATTGGTTTTGCGACACAAGCATCGATGCATTAGCATAGACATATATGTATATATGTCTATGTGCATTAGTGCCAGACGTCCCATCCCTAGACGATGGCCAATCACAGACGGACAGGATGTAGCGTTATGAGAGGGGGAAATGACGGGAAAACAGAAGGGAATTCTGGGAGATTTAGCTCGCCAGTCAAAGCTGCCTATTTAGCCAACTAGCCAGCTCATTGGGTGTGCTCAAGCCTTCGGCGAGAGCACAACCTTTGTTCTCTCACATATATATTATTGGGTGTGCTCAAGCCTTCGGCGAGAGCACAACCTTTGTTCTCTCACATATATATTATTATTATTATTATTTTTATTTTTATTTCTTTTTGCCCCCCTAAAACTCAGTAAATACTTGGCCTACATAGACAACGTAGGTGTCAAAAGTTTCGTCTTGGTAGCGATTGAGTTGCTTCTATTGGAATTTACGTTCCGTTGCATGGTTTAAGCGTAAGTTAAGTTTTTGTGGCGAAAAGTGAAGCTAACGGTGGCTAATTTGCTAGCCACAGTCACTGACGTTACTAACGTCACTGCGTCACTAACGTCACGAAAACACGCGTGACTACCTTTGCCAGAACATTCGTTTCACATCTGTTAACTTGGGGGATAGCTAGGCTAACTATAGCTTTACTGCAAGGAAGCTGCAGAAACGCCACAAGAAAAGAGGCCAGGGTGATAACTATTTACTCATTTTACTTTGTGATATGACACACAATTGTGATGTGTAATGTACAATATAAGCTGATATTATTAAGGAAGTACATCTACTTTCGGAAACAGTAGTCTACTATTTCACTGAAGTATTAGCATCATGACATTAGCCTGTGTTTCCCGGGCAACACATACTACAGTGGTCTATGATGTAGCCTTATCTGTTTTCAATCGTTAAAATAAACATTCCTCACATATACATTTTCGTTGTAGGATTTATTCTGACATTAGAAAACGATTTGTTGGTGAAATTACCATTACCTGTGGTTTCAAACCAGTGTAGCTCACTGCAACGCTGTAGCTTACGCGAGACACACTACAAAAACATCTAGCTACAGTACACAGCTGTTTAGGAAGTCAAACGGCGACAGAAAATGTTCGGCACTCCCCTTACTTAAATCAAAAGTCTATCTAACTACTAACCTGAACTTCATTGCCACAGCCTAAACGTTGTCAATCTGTTCATGAAAATAATTAATTTCAGCCTAAACCGTACAACGGAACGTTAAATCCAATTCAACCAACGCAATCGCTACCAAGACGAACACAGCAGTAGCCTAGTACTGTACCGTAGTAGTACAATTTACCGGGGCAGCTTCTCAACACAGGGCTATATCGCATTTTGCGTTGTTACTGACAATGATCGCTACCAGTGAGCTTTTTATGAATGAGCAATTTTCCACTAAATAAATGTCAAGCTTATTTACGTTTTGGGGGGCATATTTTCAGTTAGCAGATGGTACCGTTTGAATTGCGATTCCATCTTCTACTGCCGGGTAACGTCGTAGAATAATCTTCAAAGGGGTTGTTTATTCATGAATGAATGCAATATGAGTAGGCTAAATGCCTGAAAATATCATGAGAAGAGAAAAACTTAAAATGACGTTTAAATCATAGAGATTAGGTCAATTTTTACACCGGTCTGCAATAATGTCACGAAAACACGCGTGACTACCTTTGGCAGAACATTCGTTTCGCATCTGTTAACTTGGGGGATAGCTAGGCTAACTATAGCTTTACTGCAAGGCAGCTGCAGAAACGCCACAAACAAAGAGGCCAGGGTGATAAATATTTACTCATTTTACTTTGTGATATGACACACAATTGTGATGTGTAATGTACAATATAAGCTGATATTATTAAGGAAGTACATCTACTTTCGGAAACAGTAGTCTACTATTTCACTGACATATTAGCATCATGACATTAGCCTGTGTTGCCCGGGCAACACATACTACAGTGGTCTATGATGTATCTGTTTTCAATCGTTAAAATAAACATTCCTCACATATACATTTTCGTTGTAGGATTTATTCTGACATTAGTAAACGATTTGTTGGTGAAATTACCATTACCTGTGGTTTCAAACCAGTGTAGCTCACTGCAACGCTGTAGCCTACTGTACCCGAGACACTAGTGTGAGTAGCTAACAACAACTCCTCAGCTGTTTAAGTCAAACGGCAACAGAACATGTTCGGCACTCCCCTTACTCAAAAGTCTTTCAGTAGGGAAACTATCTGACTACTAACCTGAACTTCATTGCCACAGCCTAAACTTTGTCAATCTGTTCATGAAAATAATTAATTTCAGCCTAAACCGTACAACGGAACGTTTAATCAAATTCAACCAACGCAATCGCTATCAAGACGAACACAGCAGTAGTCTAGTACTGTACTGTAGTAGTAGAATTTACCGGGGCAGCTTCTCCACACAGGGCTATATCGCATTTTGAGTTGTTACTGACAATGATCGCTACCAGTGAGCTTTTTATGAATGAGCTATTTTCCACTAAATAAATGTCAAGCTTATTTACGTTTTTGGGGGCATATTTTCAGTTAGCAGATGGTACTGTTTGAATCGCGATTCTATCTTCTGCCGGTAAAGTCGTACAATAATCTTAAAAGGGGGTTCTTTATTAATGAATGAATGCAATATGAGTAGTCTAAATGCCTGAAAATATCACGAGAAGGGACAACTTAAAAGGACGTTTAAGTCATAGAGATTAGGTCCATTTGTACACCGGTCTGCCAAATGTATTCGTTTTGATTCAGCCTGTCAGCTGCCTCTTGCAGGGGAAATGAGAAGACATCATATTTCATTCTACACTTCACTCATATTTTGAGTTGTAAATGAGCAGCAAAAAAAAGATGCTTTTAAATCTATGTAATCTTTATAAATAATAAGTAGGCCCGATGCATTTTTATATAAAATATACAGACCCCTGTGCAACCGACGCAAGCAAGCACACCCTACAATTTCCCCAGAAATTGTATCCTCTCTAGTTGGGTGTGCTCAAGCCTTCGGCGAGAGCACAACCTTTGTTCTCTCACATATATATTATTATTATTATTATTTTTATTTTTATTTCTTTTTGCCCCCCTAAAACTCAGTAAATACTTGGCCTACATAGACAACGTAGGTGTCAAAAGTTTCGTCTTGGTAGCGATTGAGTTGCTTCTATTGGAATTTACGTTCCGTTGCATGGTTTAAGCGTAAGTTAAGTTTTTGTGGCGAAAAGTGAAGCTAACGGTGGCTAATTTGCTAGCCACAGTCACTGACGTTACTAACGTCACTGCGTCACTAACGTCACGAAAACACGCGTGACTACCTTTGCCAGAACATTCGTTTCACATCTGTTAACTTGGGGGATAGCTAGGCTAACTATAGCTTTACTGCAAGGAAGCTGCAGAAACGCCACAAGAAAAGAGGCCAGGGTGATAACTATTTACTCATTTTACTTTGTGATATGACACACAATTGTGATGTGTAATGTACAATATAAGCTGATATTATTAAGGAAGTACATCTACTTTCGGAAACAGTAGTCTACTATTTCACTGAAGTATTAGCATCATGACATTAGCCTGTGTTTCCCGGGCAACACATACTACAGTGGTCTATGATGTAGCCTTATCTGTTTTCAATCGTTAAAATAAACATTCCTCACATATACATTTTCGTTGTAGGATTTATTCTGACATTAGAAAACGATTTGTTGGTGAAATTACCATTACCTGTGGTTTCAAACCAGTGTAGCTCACTGCAACGCTGTAGCTTACGCGAGACACACTACAAAAACATCTAGCTACAGTACACAGCTGTTTAGGAAGTCAAACGGCGACAGAAAATGTTCGGCACTCCCCTTACTTAAATCAAAAGTCTATCTAACTACTAACCTGAACTTCATTGCCACAGCCTAAACGTTGTCAATCTGTTCATGAAAATAATTAATTTCAGCCTAAACCGTACAACGGAACGTTAAATCCAATTCAACCAACGCAATCGCTACCAAGACGAACACAGCAGTAGCCTAGTACTGTACCGTAGTAGTACAATTTACCGGGGCAGCTTCTCAACACAGGGCTATATCGCATTTTGCGTTGTTACTGACAATGATCGCTACCAGTGAGCTTTTTATGAATGAGCAATTTTCCACTAAATAAATGTCAAGCTTATTTACGTTTTGGGGGGCATATTTTCAGTTAGCAGATGGTACCGTTTGAATTGCGATTCCATCTTCTACTGCCGGGTAACGTCGTAGAATAATCTTCAAAGGGGTTGTTTATTCATGAATGAATGCAATATGAGTAGGCTAAATGCCTGAAAATATCATGAGAAGAGAAAAACTTAAAATGACGTTTAAATCATAGAGATTAGGTCAATTTTTACACCGGTCTGCAATAATGTCACGAAAACACGCGTGACTACCTTTGGCAGAACATTCGTTTCGCATCTGTTAACTTGGGGGATAGCTAGGCTAACTATAGCTTTACTGCAAGGCAGCTGCAGAAACGCCACAAACAAAGAGGCCAGGGTGATAAATATTTACTCATTTTACTTTGTGATATGACACACAATTGTGATGTGTAATGTACAATATAAGCTGATATTATTAAGGAAGTACATCTACTTTCGGAAACAGTAGTCTACTATTTCACTGACATATTAGCATCATGACATTAGCCTGTGTTGCCCGGGCAACACATACTACAGTGGTCTATGATGTATCTGTTTTCAATCGTTAAAATAAACATTCCTCACATATACATTTTCGTTGTAGGATTTATTCTGACATTAGTAAACGATTTGTTGGTGAAATTACCATTACCTGTGGTTTCAAACCAGTGTAGCTCACTGCAACGCTGTAGCCTACTGTACCCGAGACACTAGTGTGAGTAGCTAACAACAACTCCTCAGCTGTTTAAGTCAAACGGCAACAGAACATGTTCGGCACTCCCCTTACTCAAAAGTCTTTCAGTAGGGAAACTATCTGACTACTAACCTGAACTTCATTGCCACAGCCTAAACTTTGTCAATCTGTTCATGAAAATAATTAATTTCAGCCTAAACCGTACAACGGAACGTTTAATCAAATTCAACCAACGCAATCGCTATCAAGACGAACACAGCAGTAGTCTAGTACTGTACTGTAGTAGTAGAATTTACCGGGGCAGCTTCTCCACACAGGGCTATATCGCATTTTGAGTTGTTACTGACAATGATCGCTACCAGTGAGCTTTTTATGAATGAGCTATTTTCCACTAAATAAATGTCAAGCTTATTTACGTTTTTGGGGGCATATTTTCAGTTAGCAGATGGTACTGTTTGAATCGCGATTCTATCTTCTGCCGGTAAAGTCGTACAATAATCTTAAAAGGGGGTTCTTTATTAATGAATGAATGCAATATGAGTAGTCTAAATGCCTGAAAATATCACGAGAAGGGACAACTTAAAAGGACGTTTAAGTCATAGAGATTAGGTCCATTTGTACACCGGTCTGCCAAATGTATTCGTTTTGATTCAGCCTGTCAGCTGCCTCTTGCAGGGGAAATGAGAAGACATCATATTTCATTCTACACTTCACTCATATTTTGAGTTGTAAATGAGCAGCAAAAAAAAGATGCTTTTAAATCTATGTAATCTTTATAAATAATAAGTAGGCCCGATGCATTTTTATATAAAATATACAGACCCCTGTGCAACCGACGCAAGCAAGCACACCCTACAATTTCCCCAGAAATTGTATCCTCTCTAGTTGGGTGTGCTCAAGCCTTCGGCGAGAGCACAACCTTTGTTCTCTCACATATATATTATTATTATTATTATTTTTATTTTTATTTCTTTTTGCCCCCCTAAAACTCAGTAAATACTTGGCCTACATAGACAACGTAGGTGTCAAAAGTTTCGTCTTGGTAGCGATTGAGTTGCTTCTATTGGAATTTACGTTCCGTTGCATGGTTTAAGCGTAAGTTAAGTTTTTGTGGCGAAAAGTGAAGCTAACGGTGGCTAATTTGCTAGCCACAGTCACTGACGTTACTAACGTCACTGCGTCACTAACGTCACGAAAACACGCGTGACTACCTTTGCCAGAACATTCGTTTCACATCTGTTAACTTGGGGGATAGCTAGGCTAACTATAGCTTTACTGCAAGGAAGCTGCAGAAACGCCACAAGAAAAGAGGCCAGGGTGATAACTATTTACTCATTTTACTTTGTGATATGACACACAATTGTGATGTGTAATGTACAATATAAGCTGATATTATTAAGGAAGTACATCTACTTTCGGAAACAGTAGTCTACTATTTCACTGAAGTATTAGCATCATGACATTAGCCTGTGTTTCCCGGGCAACACATACTACAGTGGTCTATGATGTAGCCTTATCTGTTTTCAATCGTTAAAATAAACATTCCTCACATATACATTTTCGTTGTAGGATTTATTCTGACATTAGAAAACGATTTGTTGGTGAAATTACCATTACCTGTGGTTTCAAACCAGTGTAGCTCACTGCAACGCTGTAGCTTACGCGAGACACACTACAAAAACATCTAGCTACAGTACACAGCTGTTTAGGAAGTCAAACGGCGACAGAAAATGTTCGGCACTCCCCTTACTTAAATCAAAAGTCTATCTAACTACTAACCTGAACTTCATTGCCACAGCCTAAACGTTGTCAATCTGTTCATGAAAATAATTAATTTCAGCCTAAACCGTACAACGGAACGTTAAATCCAATTCAACCAACGCAATCGCTACCAAGACGAACACAGCAGTAGCCTAGTACTGTACCGTAGTAGTACAATTTACCGGGGCAGCTTCTCAACACAGGGCTATATCGCATTTTGCGTTGTTACTGACAATGATCGCTACCAGTGAGCTTTTTATGAATGAGCAATTTTCCACTAAATAAATGTCAAGCTTATTTACGTTTTGGGGGGCATATTTTCAGTTAGCAGATGGTACCGTTTGAATTGCGATTCCATCTTCTACTGCCGGGTAACGTCGTAGAATAATCTTCAAAGGGGTTGTTTATTCATGAATGAATGCAATATGAGTAGGCTAAATGCCTGAAAATATCATGAGAAGAGAAAAACTTAAAATGACGTTTAAATCATAGAGATTAGGTCAATTTTTACACCGGTCTGCAATAATGTCACGAAAACACGCGTGACTACCTTTGGCAGAACATTCGTTTCGCATCTGTTAACTTGGGGGATAGCTAGGCTAACTATAGCTTTACTGCAAGGCAGCTGCAGAAACGCCACAAACAAAGAGGCCAGGGTGATAAATATTTACTCATTTTACTTTGTGATATGACACACAATTGTGATGTGTAATGTACAATATAAGCTGATATTATTAAGGAAGTACATCTACTTTCGGAAACAGTAGTCTACTATTTCACTGACATATTAGCATCATGACATTAGCCTGTGTTGCCCGGGCAACACATACTACAGTGGTCTATGATGTATCTGTTTTCAATCGTTAAAATAAACATTCCTCACATATACATTTTCGTTGTAGGATTTATTCTGACATTAGTAAACGATTTGTTGGTGAAATTACCATTACCTGTGGTTTCAAACCAGTGTAGCTCACTGCAACGCTGTAGCCTACTGTACCCGAGACACTAGTGTGAGTAGCTAACAACAACTCCTCAGCTGTTTAAGTCAAACGGCAACAGAACATGTTCGGCACTCCCCTTACTCAAAAGTCTTTCAGTAGGGAAACTATCTGACTACTAACCTGAACTTCATTGCCACAGCCTAAACTTTGTCAATCTGTTCATGAAAATAATTAATTTCAGCCTAAACCGTACAACGGAACGTTTAATCAAATTCAACCAACGCAATCGCTATCAAGACGAACACAGCAGTAGTCTAGTACTGTACTGTAGTAGTAGAATTTACCGGGGCAGCTTCTCCACACAGGGCTATATCGCATTTTGAGTTGTTACTGACAATGATCGCTACCAGTGAGCTTTTTATGAATGAGCTATTTTCCACTAAATAAATGTCAAGCTTATTTACGTTTTTGGGGGCATATTTTCAGTTAGCAGATGGTACTGTTTGAATCGCGATTCTATCTTCTGCCGGTAAAGTCGTACAATAATCTTAAAAGGGGGTTCTTTATTAATGAATGAATGCAATATGAGTAGTCTAAATGCCTGAAAATATCACGAGAAGGGACAACTTAAAAGGACGTTTAAGTCATAGAGATTAGGTCCATTTGTACACCGGTCTGCCAAATGTATTCGTTTTGATTCAGCCTGTCAGCTGCCTCTTGCAGGGGAAATGAGAAGACATCATATTTCATTCTACACTTCACTCATATTTTGAGTTGTAAATGAGCAGCAAAAAAAAGATGCTTTTAAATCTATGTAATCTTTATAAATAATAAGTAGGCCCGATGCATTTTTATATAAAATATACAGACCCCTGTGCAACCGACGCAAGCAAGCACACCCTACAATTTCCCCAGAAATTGTATCCTCTCTAGTTATTATTATTATTATTTTTATTTCTTTTTGCCCCCCTAAAACTCAGTAAATACTTGGCCTACATAGACAACGTAGGTGTCAAAAGTTTCGTCTTGGTAGCGATTGAGTTGCTTCTATTGGAATTTACGTTCCGTTGCATGGTTTAAGCGTAAGTTAAGTTTTTGTGGCGAAAAGTGAAGCTAACGGTGGCTAATTTGCTAGCCACAGTCACTGACGTTACTAACGTCACTGCGTCACTAACGTCACGAAAACACGCGTGACTACCTTTGCCAGAACATTCGTTTCACATCTGTTAACTTGGGGGATAGCTAGGCTAACTATAGCTTTACTGCAAGGCAGCTGCAGAAACGCCACAAGAAAAGAGGCCAGGGTGATAACTATTTACTCATTTTACTTTGTGATATGACACACAATTGTGATGTGTAATGTACAATATAAGCTGATATTATTAAGGAAGTACATCTACTTTCGGAAACAGTAGTCTACTATTTCACTGAAGTATTAGCATCATGACATTAGCCTGTGTTTCCCGGGCAACACATACTACAGTGGTCTATGATGTAGCGTTATCTGTTTTCAATCGTTAAAATAAACATTCCTCACATATACATTTTCGTTGTAGGATTTATTCTGACATTAGAAAACGATTTGTTGGTGAAATTACCATTACCTGTGGTTTCAAACCAGTGTAGCTCACTGCAACGCTGTAGCTTACGCGAGACACACTACAAAAACATCTAGCTACAGTACACAGCTGTTTAGGAAGTCAAACGGCGACAGAAAATGTTCGGCACTCCCCTTACTTAAATCAAAAGTCTATCTAACTACTAACCTGAACTTCATTGCCACAGCCTAAACGTTGTCAATCTGTTCATGACAATAATTAATTTCAGCCTAAACCGTACAACGGAACGTTAAATCCAATTCAACCAAGGCAATCGCTACCAAGACGAACACAGCAGTAGTCTAGTACTGTACCGTGGTAGTACAATTTACCGGGGCAGCTTCTCAACACAGGGCTATATCGCATTTTGCGTTGTTACTGACAATGATCGCTACCAGTGAGCTTTTTATGAATGAGCAATTTTCCACTAAATAAATGTCAAGCTTATTTACGTTTTGGGGGGCATATTTTCAGTTAGCAGATGGTACCGTTTGAATTGCGATTCCATCTACTACTGCCGGGTAACGTCGTAGAATAATCTTCAAAGGGGTTGTTTATTCATGAATGAATGCAATATGAGTAGGCTAAATGCCTGAAAATATCATGAGAAGAGAAAAACTTAAAATGACGTTTAAATCATAGAGATTAGGTCAATTTTTACACCGGTCTGCAATAATGTCACGAAAACACGCGTGACTACCTTTGGCAGAACATTCGTTTCGCATCTGTTAACTTGGGGGATAGCTAGGCTAACTATAGCTTTACTGCAAGGCAGCTGCAGAAACGCCACAAACAAAGAGGCCAGGGTGATAAATATTTACTCATTTTACTTTGTGATATGACACACAATTGTGATGTGTAATGTACAATATAAGCTGATATTATTAAGGAAGTACATCTACTTTCGGAAACAGTAGTCTACTATTTCACTGACATATTAGCATCATGACATTAGCCTGTGTTGCCCGGGCAACACATACTACAGTGGTCTATGATGTATCTGTTTTCAATCGTTAAAATAAACATTCCTCACATATACATTTTCGTTGTAGGATTTATTCTGACATTAGTAAACGATTTGTTGGTGAAATTACCATTACCTGTGGTTTCAAACCAGTGTAGCTCACTGCAACGCTGTAGCCTACTGTACCCGAGACACTAGTGTGAGTAGCTAACAACAACTCCTCAGCTGTTTAAGTCAAACGGCAACAGAACATGTTCGGCACTCCCCTTACTCAAAAGTCTTTCAGTAGGGAAACTATCTGACTACTAACCTGAACTTCATTGCCACAGCCTAAACTTTGTCAATCTGTTCATGAAAATAATTAATTTCAGCCTAAACCGTACAACGGAACGTTTAATCAAATTCAACCAACGCAATCGCTATCAAGACGAACACAGCAGTAGTCTAGTACTGTACTGTAGTAGTAGAATTTACCGGGGCAGCTTCTCCACACAGGGCTATATCGCATTTTGAGTTGTTACTGACAATGATCGCTACCAGTGAGCTTTTTATGAATGAGCTATTTTCCACTAAATAAATGTCAAGCTTATTTACGTTTTTGGGGGCATATTTTCAGTTAGCAGATGGTACTGTTTGAATCGCGATTCTATCTTCTGCCGGTAAAGTCGTACAATAATCTTAAAAGGGGGTTCTTTATTAATGAATGAATGCAATATGAGTAGTCTAAATGCCTGAAAATATCACGAGAAGGGACAACTTAAAAGGACGTTTAAGTCATAGAGATTAGGTCCATTTGTACACCGGTCTGCCAAATGTATTCGTTTTGATTCAGCCTGTCAGCTGCCTCTTGCAGGGGAAATGAGAAGACATCATATTTCATTCTACACTTCACTCATATTTTGAGTTGTAAATGAGCAGCAAAAAAAAGATGCTTTTAAATCTATGTAATCTTTATAAATAATAAGTAGGCCCGATGCATTTTTATATAAAATATACAGACCCCTGTGCAACCGACGCAAGCAAGCACACCCTACAATTTCCCCAGAAATTGTATCCTCTCTAGTTTACCATCTTACGGGAATTGAACAAGGACAGGCACGCATTTGGAGAATGTTTCTACCTACAATGCAAGTTGCACCATTAGCTAACTTCCTCACATTTTTGGCCCTCGGGTGCACATCACTTTCACCTGTAAATCGTTATGGAACTGTTAACGGAACGGTAAAGTTAACCGATAAATTAAAACCTGACTGCGTGGTGAACTATACGAGGACATCGACGGAACTTTATGGTGACGATATCGAGGCATCAGTTGTTGAAAATGGCAAACCAACAGAAATGTACAAGGATAAGGTAAAAATAAGCGACCATGTCATAACTTTACACGAGGCTGACTACAATCACCGCGGTGTCTACGAAGTGATGTGTGGCATTGAGAAGAAAGTCGTGGAAGTGATAAAGTTGGAAATGTTGGCCCCCTTTAACAGCATAGTAAATGTAGTAGAGGGAGAGGTCGGAGTGTTCACGTTCTACGAAGATACTAACGGACGGACTGACATCCAAGTGCATCTGCATAAGCTGCTAGTCAATGGCTCTCTTGAAAAACTTGGCCAAATACCGAAGACTGCAGGTATAACAGAATGTGTTTTAAGTGTCCGTTTATAAATATCAATTAGTGGGCTATATTTTACTCCGACCGTTGGTCGACGACCACTGCAACGTTTAGCAACACGTTTTAAAACATCTTTTCAAAATATTGTATTTCAGGTAACGCTGGCACTGTGTTGCAGGGAAGGGCATTCCTGACATTTCAGGGCGTTGATGGACGTTTCTCCATCACCATCACCAACATAAACCACTCCGACCACGGGACATATGTCATCTTCGTCACCGGAATGTATAAAGAGACAAGAGATACACTGCTGAAAATTGCATTTCAACTTCAGGTCAGGGTAAAAACAATGCCACCTGATGGTTCAACACATCCGGCCAGTACAGTGTTGAGTATAGTGTTGAGTATAATCTTAATCCTGATCGTCATCGGTTGTGTAATTGTTTGCCTCCTTTTACGATATGGATGTATTTCCAAGGATCAAATATTAGCTGTGGACCGTAGAATCCAAGATGCACCACTCTCCAACCCTATTCAAGTGGAGAGCAATCCAGAGGTTCGTTATGAACAAGTTCCCGACCAGAATGACGCTCCAATCAAGAATGAATCACAGGGAGGGGAAAACTCCAGTTCTGTGGAACCTATCGATCCATACTGATGCCACACATCCAAGGATCCACTTCCTCAGCCTCTGGGTAGCCAGACCAGGGGCGTATCTAGGGGCGTATCTAAGGAGGCACCCGCCCCGCCACAGTGGCCTATCCTAACCCTCCAGATGGTCTGTTACACATATTAATCTGGGAAGCCATCCTTAGAAACTGTGAAAAGCAGGCACTTTCAAAAGAATACTTGGCAGGTGATTGGATGAGCCATCTGTCAATCACCATCCATCACGGGCTAACTTCAACCTCATCCCAAACTGCCAGTAGTTCCTCACGAGACACTGATTGGTCCAAACCACTGTGGTTCAAGCACAAAGGAACAAACAAACTTGGTGCTTGGCAAGATTGATTCTCGCGTGGTCTTGGTTTCGCTATGTATTAGTATAGCACTTTTTACAAGCAATGTCACAGACAGCAAATCAAGCTGTCTGTGACATTGCTGTGAACTACGGTGAAGTGCCTTGCCCAAGCCATCTGACTTCATGTTGTTTCAATTGTAACTTGTTTAACTACATGCTCTTATGGTTCTTCCTTTTGGCACGTATTTGCTTTTCACAACTTCATGTTTTGAGGCTATCTCGTTGTTATGATCAGTGACCAATGCACTTTTGTAAAGCTCTCTCTTGGAAATTGCTTTGGATAAAAGTGTCTGCTAAATGAATACATGTAAATGTGTCAAATCAAGCTCTCTCAAATTGAGCTCTTGAGTAAGGAGGCCTCTTGAAGTGACTTTTGTACTTTTTTTTTCCATGACTGTCATTTCAAATTTCTTCAAAATGTTATTTATAGTAGTAGTTTCAAATGTTTCTATATTTATATTAATAAATATTTAAGTGGCACCTGTCCCTTTAGTCAATCATTACAACTGTTACTTCACTATTGGTGTCTGAGAACGATTTGTTAGCTTAATCACTGGCAATTTAATAAGTACAATCACCATCACAAAAGTACACTACAGTGACTTAAGAAAACCCATGCCTACTTTGGCTATCTGGGTCATATAAACAACCTCCATTTTGATGGTCTGAGCAACTCAAGATAAGATGGAGGACAAGAGTCAGGACAAAACAGGTTCTGAGTCATGAGACACAAACACAGGTGCAATGACAGTTGAATCATACATGATTTATTAATTTTAACACGAAATCAAACGTCAAATGTTATTTAACGTACTTAAGCAACAGGGCTGGAAAACCAAACATACATTGGTTTACATAACATTACAGGGAATACAACAAAACTAAACTAAAGTACAACAGAACACTTGGAATAATCTCCATGAGACTTGGTCTTGTATTTGATACATTTAGCAACATTTCCCCCCATGATGTTGGACAGCAAGGTACGAGGCGTGCTGAGTCACACAGCAGAAACAGGAAGGCTGGTGAGGTGGGGGGAGAAAGACCTGTCTGCAGGCACACAGCAAAGCAGACCACACCCTACTCACTGTTGGACATGACGGGTCTCGTCTCCTCGCAGGGAGATCTGAAACTACAGACTGGGAATACACTTTTTTTTACACAAAAAAAACCTGCTGTTTATATCGTAAGCTTCAAGACTAAAAGCTATTACAGTCTGTAATGTCGATACAAACATTTTGAGAGTTATTTTGGAGAGATGTAAAGGCATTTTCCTCTGGAGGGAGGAACAGCTGCTAGCGTCTCAAATTTCTCAGTGCGGCCCTGCAAGTTACAGTTCACACTATGACTCATCTGGTGGCATGATGTTGTTACTATGACAACCTTCGCAGAACAGGACTTAAGCAAACAAAAGGCTTAACTGTTAGGGCAGGTGTTGCATACATTATATAAACATTTTATCATGCCCTCAAGCTATTACTATGATAAATTGTTTCAAGAAAGCAATTCAATGTATTACACATTTTAAACACATTTCAGCAGTGTTCAGCTTGTAACAGAACAGAGCACTGGGGGACAATGATGGGCACTTCATTTGTGACGGTGACCAGAAGAAGAAAATCAATCCAAAAACAACTGGAGTCCTTCGGGAATCAAACAAACTTGACTCTACCGTAGCTGTTGTAGGCGTGCTAATACGACACACTGACTTAGACGTTAAGGTATGCTACAAAGGTCACAACTTGTAATTTGATACGGGTGTCTGTTTCTTCCAGAAAAGGTGTGGCTGAGGGGGCCCATCTGTGGTGCATGTCTGACACCCACACTACAGAACAGAATAACCTCCAGTCTCTGAACACTGACTGGGCCCCTGTATGTACAGTAGCATTCAAAACTGGCCATGGGGGGGGGGGGGGGGGGGGGGGAATAACATTAAAAAAAGCTGCTTGAAAATGTAGACACATTTAAGGAATATTTACTGTGCAAAACTGGAGGAAAGGAGGGAGCCATTTGCGGAAATGATGCTGTTAGTGTGTGAATGTGTTTTTTTGCATGTAAGAGGAAGTTAGTGTAAGGGACAACGCAAGTAGGTGAGGAATCAACACCATGTGTGTGTGTGAGAGATATGTAGAGTGTGTGTGTGTGTGTGTATGAGAGAGTGTGTGTGTATATAAATGTAATGTCATCCTCTAACCTCCTCACTGTCATCCACCTTTACAAACAATCTTGGCCCAGTACAAAAATCTTCTCATTTCAGAGTCCCTCTCTCCTCCATCCAGAGGAGCAACACCACTTTGCTAGCTTGCCGACCGAGACTCTGGTCCAATACCATAACCCCTCCCTCCCTCCTCTCTTCTGCTCCCTCCCCTCTCTTTTATCCTCACCCCTCCGTCCTCACCCCTCTGTCCTCACCCCTCCGCCCTCACCCCTCCGTCCTCACCCCTCCGTCCTCACCCCTCTGTCCTCACTCCTCCGTCCTCACGAGCAGCATCCCCTCGCTAACATCCCGAACCCAACTCTGGTCCCCATCCCTCTCCTCCTCTCTTCCTCTTCATCCCTCCCTCCTCCTCCCTCAGTGCACCAGCTCCAGCTGGCTGGCGGAGAAGGGCAGCACCCCGCTGACGTAGTAGGCGATGCCCAGGGACAGCAGGGCGATGACCACCAGCAGCAGCAGGACCCTCCAGAACCCCAGGTCCTCCACAAACTCCTGCCACGTGGTCCTGAAGCTGGACAGCACCCCCTCGCTGCTCTGCAGGCTGGGGTTCAGCAGGGAGTGGCTCTCCATCGCACTGGAGGGGAGGGAAGGAGAAGGGGAGGGGTTAGGGTTAGAACGGAGAAGTGTGAGGGAGGAGAAACATGGCCACTTGTCACGATCCTTGTCCAAAGTCATCCACACTCCTTCTCTCCCATCCTACACACCACCTCTCCTCCAACCCTCCTCTCCCCCACCCCTCCTCTCACCACCTCACCTATCCCTCTCCTACGTTCCTCCTCTCATCACATCTCTCTCCCTCCCCTCCCCCCTCACGTTCCTCCTCTCATCACATCTCTCTCTCCCCCCCCCCTCACCTCTCGCTCTCGGCCAGCTGCATGGTCTCCAGCTTGGCGTGGGCACCCCTGTTGAAGCCCTTCAGCTCCTGCTCCTCCAGCCCCTCCAGCAGGCGGATGGCGTCCTTGTTCACGCCCCGCCTCTTCGCCAGCACCAGCGGCGTCGACCCGTTGTGGTTACTGAAGATGATGAACACACACACACAGAAACACGTCATGTCTGGCTGCACGTGACAGGTGTAGAAGGTAGATAAGGACATTAATATGCTAAAGAGTATGCCTATTCTATCTGTCGTTTGCAGTTGTGAACCTATCGGCATAAAAAACGGCATGAAGGAGATTTGGTGCTTGAAGTTCTTCGGTAAGATCGATTCGCACCCATTCGAACATAGAGGACCCTGGATCCAGACATTACCCCTCTTCACCCCCCCCTCACCAGATGTCTATCTTCAGCCCGTTGGACACCAGGAACTGGATGGTGTCCACGTGGCCGCACAGGTGCAGCGCCGTGTTGCCCTGGTAATCCGTCGCCAGCAGATCCGCCCCGAACTTGTGCAGGAAGCGGCAGATGTCCACGTTGCCGCGGGCGGCGGCCAGGTGCAGCCCGGTGCGGCCCCGGCTGTCCCGGATGTTGGGGTCGCAGCCCGTCTCCAGCAGCCGCTTGGCGAAGGGCAGGTCCCCGTCCACGCAGGCCTGCAGCAGGGGGACGCTGCTCTGAGACGAGTCCGTGATGAACACATAGGACATGTCCGAGTGGCTGTCGGAGAATTCCAGCGTACCTGGGGGGAGAGGGGAGGAGGGAGGGGGGAGGAGAGGGAAGAGAGGGGGAGGAGAGGGAAGAGAGGGGGCGGAGAAGAGAGGGAGCAGGGGTGGAGAAGAGAGGGGGAAGAGGGTAGAGAAGAGAGGGGGAAGAGAGGGAGGAGAGGGTAGAGAAGAGAGGGGGAAGAGAGGGAGGAGAGGGTAGAGAAGAGAGGGGGAAGAGAGGGAGGAGAGGGTAGAGAAGAGAGGGGGCAGAGAGGGAGGAGAGGAGGGGGAGAAGGGGGTGGAAGAGAGGGGGAGGAGAGGGAGAAGGGGGTAGAGAAAGAGGAGGGAGAGAAGGGAGGTGAGCGGGAGAGAAAAAGTTTGGAGGAGAAGAGGTTGGAAGAGAAAGAGGGAGACATTCAGATGTTGCCCAAGTTTGTTTTATTGTTGTCTGATTTACAAACAACTGCTTGCTGTATGTATAGTGCTGTCAGGAGACAATGGTATAATTTATTAGACCGTAAATGTAGTCTCAGGCCAACTTGCATGTAGTTGACAGGTACTCATGGACTCAGTCATACTCACTAACTTCTACAGATACACTATAAAGAGCATTCTGACTGGTTGCATCACAGTGTGGTATGGGAGCTGCACAGACAGGGACCGCAAGGCGCTACGTAGTGTGGTCCGTTCTGCTGAGTTCATCATTGTCAGGAAGCTCCCAGCCCTACAGGACACCTACCACACACGATGCCTCAGGAAAGCTGGCAGGATTCTAAGAGTCTTCTGTCAGGCGATACCGATCCATTCGGTCTCGCACACGCAGACTGGAGAATAGTTTCTTTCCAAGGGCCATCAGGCTTCTGAATGGACATTGATATGGACACTGATACACTACTCACTAGTCACTTTACACACACTGTCACTTTCAGCTACTGGTTGCACTATCAGCAATATTGCACTATTGTACTTCACTTGTCTTAGGTTAGTATAGGTTTATAAGGTTAGTATAGGTTATTATGTGTATTATGTGTATTTAGAGGTTTAGTATACTATTTTAAATGTTGTATATTATTTGTATGATATCTTAGGAGGTTTACTATATTTTAGCTTATCATAGATGTAATCTATGTTCTGTGTACTTCTATTTACATTGTCATTTACATTTACATTGTCATTATATGTTATGTTATGCCAGGTTGCTTTGCGTTGTCTTGTCCTAAGAATTCTCAGTGCCCAGTCTGACCCTGTGTTGTTCTGTGCATCTGACAATAAAATACTTGAACTTGAAATGTCTCGTGGATCAACCTGACATTTTCTCAGACAGAAAGTTTAAAGACCCTTGCAAATTCTGCTAGTACCCAAGTCGTGAACTTACTGGAGTTAAAAGGTCATATTAACTATCAGGATTACATGCTCTTCCTCCATCATTGGACTGGACAACAAGATAGACTACGTGCTTTCAGAAAACTTGTTCATTTGTTGGATCGAAAACGTAGAATACTACAAATTAGGCCCAGGAAAAGCTCACGGGAGTGACTACCACTAGCTTGCATGAAGGCAAACAGAACCGAGGCTACGATAGTTAACACATAGCTGCCACCTACTAACTCTAAATAATATGCAGTTAAATTATAAAAAATAAAAAAGCTCTAACGTTGAGTTTTAGTAGCTAGACTATGTAGCTAGCTAGCACTAGCTAGCTGGCCATACAACACACGTTGATAGCACGTCTACCTATTCAGCCTGTCACAAGCATTTGGCAATGAATCTTGCACTGCAAAAGCCGAGAGACGACCCTTAAAGCACTCATGCATTCTTCAAATAATCATTACCTGTTGATGTTTCCCAATTCAGATGAAAAATATGAGTCCGCTTTCCAGAAGGCTGTTTTGTTTTGATGGTGAAGGATCCCTGGATACGTTCAGCTGGGACGTCGTCGACGCTTTTACTACGTCATCACGTTATTTTACGTGGCTGTGATATCTGTGATTTGTCGAGACGCCTGTCCTGATTTCTCATATCCGTTAGATCCATAGATGCGCCACAAAACTACAGACGTGGCCACAAGTATTGGGAGTGACATACATTTTGTGTTTGCAAAGCTTGCTGGGCCTTGGCATAAAATGACTGCTAACATAATTTCACTAGTTAAGTCATATCATCAGCACAGGGGAAAGTCTGAACTAGTTCTAGCCAGGTGAAATCACTCTATCATTCTTATTGGATTTTAAGAGCAGATTGACTGCTGTAAAAGAGGGGAGTATTTGCATATATGGTTTTTTTTTGCCCCAAAAAAGCTAAAAAATATATGAAATGTGCCTTATTGTATTCCAGTATTCTATAGAAACGTGAAAAATGTTTCCTCAAATACTGAACCAGCAAACGTTGCAAAACACAATATTTGTCATTGCCAAAACTTATGGCCACGACTGTAGTAATATTAAAGTTTACAATGATGTATGTACTAAGGATAAAATTAGACTTAAAATATTATTCTGTCGTCATTACTGCTGTAAGTTCACAAATGAAAGAGTCAACAAAATCACCTAAATGTTCAACTTTAATGTTCTCTCATCAGTTATTCAGCACAGCAAACTACAATCTGAATATAGTCGTTTCTCTACGGAAAATAATTTCATCCATAATCACACAGGCTAGATTTGCAGATTGGTTCACATCCATCATCTCACTCATATGCAACATATTCTAGAAAATCATTTAGTTTCAATACTTTATTTCATAGCGTGAACACAGAAATACACATTTCAGACCTGTTGGTGCGCAGTCTCCTCTTTGAGGAGACTGTATATTCAATCTGACTCTACAGGCACTTGTTTTTCCACAGCGTTTACGTAGAGCACATTTGAAATTATTAATATTCACCCTTTTGTATTTTGTCAGGTTTCTCTGAAATGGTGAAATCAAGAGGATAATGTCAAAAATACCCCTCAAAAAACAAAGTATTTCCACCTTTCTTTGTGTTATTGGAATAATCATTGATGGATACATTTCTTTTCTACCATAGAATCAGTCCCCCCCCCCCCCCCTCCGAAATAAACAAAAACAACAAAAGTTCAGTAAAACAACAAATATTCATCAAATATCTTTAAAGAACCAGGATACAGATAAAGTGAAGTAATATAATTACAGTCTAGATTACAAAGAGCGAGAGAGAGAGATAAAGACGAAAAAAAAAAAGAAATAGTCTGGGTTGTGTACATGTAAGACTACCAGAAACTGAGAGAGGTTTTCTGTGTGCTTCACATAGTGGTCATAGTGGTTAAACGAGAGACACCCAGCACCTTGTACATCTAATACCGTCCAATCAGAATATAAACAACCTTAAGGACAGATCTGAGATCAGACCACCCCCATTCCACACGTTTTACAGATAACAGAGGTGAATATATACCTGATAACATACCTGGTCCCAGATCAGAGGTTAAAGGTCACTTATGCTTCCTAAACAGGTGTTGCTCTGTAAAATGACATGATGTGATGTGTCATAAGCATATGTACAATAATAAAACATTCTAGCGCAGGTGTGTGTGTGTGTATGTGTGTGTACTCCTTCCTATCAGGTCAATTTGTCTCTAGTATAGGATAGAGGGTAGGCTTTGGAAACCCACATTTTGGTCACAACAGGTTCTTAAGGGGGAAAAGAGGTAGCGGAGGTTTGTCAGTGAGACCGGTCAGCCACGCTGACGACAATGATGTCAACGAGGGAGCAGCGCTTCAAATCACCTGGCCGTTTAGCGTCCTCGGCTTCTAGAATGCTCGACGTCTTCTCGAGTGTTCTAGAGTTCTGACCACTCCGTTGGGCCTCAGAGACCAGCCAGTGGGGCCAGTCGTTGATGGTAAGAGTGTGTGTGTGTGTGGGTATGTGTCTGTGTGTGTGCTTGAATGACAGTCAGCGGAGCCCTACCAGGTTTGCAGGCCGTTGCTACGGTGACTAAGTAAAAACTTGAGGGGAAGTGGGCAGGTGAGACATAAAGAAGTCTGGAGGAGTCTCACCTGTGCGGATAGTCCGCGTCAGTGCAACACGCTCACCTACACATCCAGATCCGTCCGCAGCAGAAGCCCCGGCAGACCAGGGTCGCTGCTGTCATGGTCGACGTTCGACCTTTGACCCCATGAAAAGAGGGCTTCACCTTTCAACCTCCCGATGAGGGGGAAGGGACTCTAAAGCTGACCTCCAGGGAGGTCATAGCACCGCAAAGTGAACTACGAGGGTGAGAGTGTTGACACTGTAGCACACAGGCAAGCTCTACCCATCACAGACACTGTGTCATGGAGTACGTCATATGGTTTTGTCGAAGACACGCTCGTGAAACGTTGTGGTGAGTTGTTCTTGAGTGGAAGGCTCTGTGGAACATGGTTCCAGGGAGAACCATTTCAGTTCAGACAGAACACATCTAAGGCTCCATATGGGGTTTTGAGTTCTGTACAGAAGCCCGGACATATAGGGGCTGGATCAGTGCCTAGTGGGGTATGGTAGGGGGTGGGGGTAGGGGTTGGGGTAGGTGTGGGTTTGGGTGCACACATTCCCAGAGGTAGCCGGGAACAATAATTCGAAAACGAAAAATGAAAAGAAATAATAAGCGAAAAAAAAACAAAAAAAAAACAAAGAGACACAGAACAACAACAAAAAGGTAATAGCACCACGTTCAACGATAATCTAGTGTTTAACAATCCAACCATCACCCCTCTATCTTTCCCTCCTCCACAACTCTCTCTCTCTTCCCGGAGCTAACCTTAGCCCACGTGAAGGAGAGGGGTGCATATTCAGTCATTGTTTGTATTTCCTATCGCCTCGTCATCCCTCTCTCTCTCCTTATCTCTCAGGGGCATACCACCTCCTCCTTATCTCTCCGGGGCATACCACCTCCTCCTTATCTCTCCGGGGCATACCACCTCCTCCTCATTCGATGCACCAGTCTCTCACACATCCTCCTCCTCCTCTTCTCCTCCTCCTCCCCTCCTCCTCCTCCAGCCCTCACGACCCTCCTCCTCCTCCTCCTCCAGCCCTCACGACCCTCCTCCTCCTCCTCCTCCTCCAGCCCTCACGACCCTCCTCCTCCTCCTCCTCCAGCCCTAACGACCCTCCTCCTCCTCTTCCTCCCTCACAGGAGCTTGCTGCAGACCTGACAGCGGCTGACCCTTGACCTCTCCAGGCCTCCCTTCAGGGTGTCGGGGGTGGTGGAGTGCTCAAACTGCCGGTCGGGGTCCACGGTGGTCAGCCAGAAGCTGTACTTGTTGGCGAAGTAGTGGCACGTGCCTTTGGCGCCGTTGCACTCGATGAAGGGCGTGGCCCGGAAGTCCTCCAGGCAGGAGCCCGGGGACACCAGGGACTGGCCACCGCCCTCCGCACCCGCCGCCGTGTGCTGGGGGGAGGAAGGGGGTGGAGGAGAGGAGGGGGGGTGGAGGAGAGGAGGGGAAAGGAAGGGAGGAGGAAGTGGAGAGGGGGGGTGGAGGAGAGGAGGGGAGGGGACAGGGGGGAGGAAGTGGAGAGGGGGGGTGGAGGACAGGAGGGGACAGGGGGGAGGAAGTGGAGAGGGGGGGTGGAGGAGAGGAGGGGAGGGGACAGGGGGGAGGAAGTGAAGAGGGGGGGTGGAGGAGAGGAGGGGGGGTGGACGAGATGAGGGGGGGTGGAGGAGAGGAGGGGAAGGGAAGGGAGGAGGAAGTGGAGAGGGGGGGTGGAGG